>NW_007726112.1:925246-983774 GCF_000696425.1 Galeopterus variegatus | reverse complement strand
CACGGAAAAAGACAAAAAAAAAAAAAAAAAAAAAAAAAAAGAAAGAAAGAAATCAACCCTGCTAGTACCCTGATCTTGAACTTCAGACTCCTGAACTAAGAAAAGAAGTTTCTGTTGTTTAAGCTGCATAGCATGTGGTATAATGTATGGCAATCTGAGTAGACTAACACAGGAGTATTTAGCATCAGGGAGAAAAAAAAAACAGGCAAAGAAAGATTTCTAAAATTAAAAAAAAAACTTTTTTCATATTAGCAGCTGTCAGGAGAACTATGAAACCATGCAAAATAATCCAATAAACACTTATTGAGCCCTGAATCTAGCAGACTTTCCTGACTGTTTAAACAACAATCATTGCCACTCCCCAACCCCCATCACTCTTGCTTTATTCCTGGCATAATAAATCTATTATTAGAGAGATATAAAATTGGGAAAAAATAACATGAAAATTTCAAAATGTTTGTGTGTTGGTTTCACCCTATGACTCTGAGCAAGGTACTATACAACAGAGAGAAATTTAACTCACAGGTTGTTCTGAAAGGAGAACAGGAAGAAACTGAAACCTGGAAAAGGATGCTGTCTGCCTGCAAAAGTTCTTCTGAGTAGATAGGGTTCCTTCATATAGTGCTTCTTAGGGTTTATAAAGCCAATTTCTCTGTTCTGGGGCTGAAACAAGTACCTTCAGAGAATTAGGAAGTAAAAGATTTTGTAGAAAAGATAATTGTTGAGAGTGATACCTAGGCCTATTACAAGATTCTCTCATTAGGCATTCTCCACCAAAGAGAATGAACAAACTTTATTAGGAAGAAAATCTGATTAATGGCTATTATTTAGTGCATTCAAGGCAGAGTCCATTAAACTAAAGGTTAGGTTTGGGAAGAACATCAACTCTAGTGTAGTCAAGATCTTGGTTGTAGTTATTAACCCAGCAAATAAGTATCATAGAAAACTACTAAGTTATTGAGGGAACTCTATTGATAGAAAGGAACTTAATGACCTGGCAACAACCTGTGAATGTTTAATCCTAAGGCCACGAACTTAACAGCAGGAAGTGGTCTATAAAGTAGTGTAGCTGTCGGAAGTATCTATCTCTGTTGTGGTCATGGAGTTCTTCTTTCAAGACGAAACTTTTTCTTGAAAGCAGAACTATTGTCTTCTAGATTGGCCAACAAAATATTTATTCCACTGGTAGGCAGCAACTCAGTTATTTAGCAGGAATTAAAAAGTTAATAGTACAGCCATTATGGAAAAAATTAAAAATAGAACTACCATAAAATTCAGCAGTCCCACTTTTGGGTATATAGTCAAAGGAAATAAAATCACTATCTTGAAGCTATATCTGCACTCCCATGTACATTACAACATTATTCACAATAGCCAAGCTATGGAAACAACCTAAGGGTTATTTTTAGGTCCCACAAATAAGCGAGAACATGTGGTATTTCTCTTTCTGTGCCTGACTTGTTTCACTTAATATAATTTTCTCTAAGTCCATCCATGTTGTTGCAAATGGTAGTATTTCATTCATTTTTATGCAAGAGTAGAATTCCATTGTGTAGAAATACCACAGTTTCCTTATCCACTTATCTGATGTGGACATTTGGGCAGGTTCCAAATCTTGGCTATTGCAGATAGCACTGCAATAAACATGGGAGTACAGGTATCCCTTCAGCATAATGATTTCCATTCCTCTGGGTATATTCCCAGCAGTGGAATAACTGGGTCATATGGTAGATCTATCTGTAATTGTTTGAGGAACCTCCATACCACTTCCCATAAAGGCTGCACTATTGGGGGTGGGGTAAGAAGAAGACACAACAATCACAAAAATTACTTGAACTTGTTAAGACAAGTGAACAGATATGGCTGGGGGAAAGGGAGAGAGGGAAGTGGGAAAGAAGAATGGGTAAAGGGTCATGAAAATCAACCACAATGTATATTGAGAAGTTAAAATAAAAACAAAATAAAATAAAATAAAAAATAAACTGATAATAGGAAGTAAAAAAATAAAGTAAAATTTAAAAATAAATTAAATATAAAAAAGAAACTATGGTATATATACACACTGGAATTCTTTTTTTTATTAATTATGAATATTCATGAGATAAAAAGCTGATTGTTACACCTCGTGCCCAAAATGTGGAGGCAAGATCCATACTGGCAGCATGCCCATTACCACAAATTGCGTTTGTACCCCATGTCTCCCACCCAGTTATCCCCAACCTCCCTCTCACTCCGCCTTTCCCTCCCACTCCACTTTGTATCCCAAGGTATGTTCTCTCCCTCTGCAAGTCCAATGCACTACTATGGTCTTTCTCTCCTTTCTTTCTCTTTTAGCTCCCACTTACAAGTACATGCGGTATCACACACTGGAATTCTATTCATTCATGAAAAGCGTTCACAATGTCATAATATAGTCCTTGAACATTGTTGTAATCAATAATTATAAATTTATTGTATTAAGGGAATATGAAAATAAGAAGGAGAGGAGAATGTGTTTATGAGGTAGGGGACAGAAAAACTTTATTTATATAGTGAATAATCTGTAAATAATGCCTAAAGCCAAAATATTAAGAAGCTGCAGTGTAAGCAAAGCCGAAGATTTGGAAATACCTACCTGGAGAAAATATTGAAGGAACTGAAGATATATTCCTCTTGGAAGAATGAAGGGATGGAGCTGGTGGTAAGAACTATTTTTTCTCCTATATGCCTTGTAATTAAGTTAAAATATTAAAGAAAAAAAACTGTTATGAATAGTTGAGAAACGAATAGCTGAGAAATGTTTCTAAAAAGGAATGTATAAAAGGACACTCACCAGCAGAGTTAAAGCATGTTAAAAAGCTACAATGAGAAGAAGTACAATAGCAGTTAACAATTGAAAAGCATATAGCAAAACAACATATGTTGTCCACACACACACACACACACACACACACACACACACACACACACACGCATATCAAATGAAAAAAATAAGCTTTGGTAATGAGTATTTAGAAAAATAAATTCAATCAAGGAAATAAATTCTACTGGGTCAGGGCTGACTCGGCAATTGTGGATATGTCACAAGAGGGGTAAAGCAGGTAGATTTCAAAAGTAAATTTGACATTTAGGAACCAAAGACACAGCCCAAATTAGCAGTCAGGTATTACTGAAGAAAATCAGGAAAATTAAAACTTGGTCTGAGGCCAACAAGATGTTACTGGTATTAAAAAGTCCTAAGAAAGGGCTGACCCCGTGGCTCACTCGGGAGAGTGCAGTGCTGGGAGCGCAGCGGCGTGTCCGCCGTGGGTTCGGATCCTATATGGGAAATGGCTGGTGCACTCACTGGCTGAGTGCGGTGCGGGCAACACCACGTCAAGGGTTGCGATCCCCTTACCTGTCAAAAAAAAAAAAAGTCCTAAAAAGAATAAAATAGATTCAGGTCACATCATAAAGGGCTCACTGCCTCACTTGTAAAAGGAGAATGTTAAGGATTCCTAACAGATTTGGACCCATACAGTACATCAGAATAAAAACTGAATATATTAAATACTAACTTAAAAAAATAAACAAGGTGTGAAATTAAATTTAGGTGAATACTTAATCTCTCATGGTAGAAAAAACATTTAAGCCCCTAAGCACTGGAAGAAATCGCCAAAGATTAATAAATTCTACTCTTTAAATAAAAATTATATCTATTTCTCTATAATGCACATTACAGATAAAATGAAAGGAAAACTGAGATGGACAATTTGCAATCAATACATCAAAGTTTCATATTCATGTAATATTTAAAGAAGTTAGAGAGATCGATTACAACAAATACAGTTACAAATGATCACAGGAAAAAGGCAATATTTATAAGTAAAAACATTTATAAAATAGAAAATGTTAATGGTCAGTAGATACTGGGGAAATTGTTCAACTTTAATAGTAATAAAAATGTACCTTTTATCCTTTCAATAAAGCTTACTACTCAGAGTTGATGAGAAATCTAAAAGACATTCATTCTTATATACTGCTGAAGAGAACATGTTTGGACATCCCAAAACTATCTTGGAATATTTATAAAGAATATTCACGGTCTTAATACCCTTCTAATCAGTCAAATCCATAAGAATCTATCCCTGATATAATAAAAAAAAGCAGGAAAAGTTTTACATAAAATATGGTCCATGCAGTGTTATATTGATTAGCCCAAGCTGGCAAAAATTTAATTGTTAAACAATGAAGCAATGTTTAAACACATTTTGATAAAAACATAATATTATGAAAATAATTATAATCTGTTTTCAAAGATTTTTAATGACAACAAATAAAAAAATAACATACAAAATATATTTTAATTAAAAAGAGAGATAGTATCAAGCGTTGGCAAAATGTGGAGAAATTGGAAGTCTTTCTTTCAATTTTTTAATTTATTTTATTTAACTTTTAAATTTTTTAACTTTAAAATTTTTTAATTGTAACATAATTGACTGTACCTATCTGTGGGGTACAGAGTTGAGTATCAGTACTTGTGCACTATGTGATGCTCAAATCAGAATAATTATTATATACAATACTGTACACTGTCATTGCAATTCATGGCCCTTTGCCAATTCCACCCTCCCCCCACTTCCCGCTTCTAGCTCCCACTTATGAGTGAGAACATAAGGTATTTCTCTTTCTGTGCCTGGCTTATCTCACTTAATATGATTTTCACTACGTTCATCCATGTTGCAGTGAATGGCAATATTTCATTCTCTTTTTATGGCAGAGTAATATTCCATTATGTATATATACCATATTTGCCTTATCTAGTAGTATGATGATGGACATTTAGGTTGTTTTCAACTTTTGGCTATTTTAAATAGAGCTGCAATAAATGTGGGGGTACAGGTATCTCTTTGATGTGATGCTTTCCATTCCTTTAGGTATCTTCCCAGCAGTGGAATTGCTGGATCCTATGACAATATTATCTGAAGTTGTTTAAGGAATCTCTATACAATTTTTCATAATGGCTGCAGAAACCTACAATCCCACCAACAGTGTAGGAGGGTTCCCCTTTGTCTGCATCCTCACCAGCATTTGTTCTCCATCTTTTTGATGATAGCCAGTTTAACTGGGGTAAGATGATATCTTAATGTGGTTTTGATTTGCATTTCCTTGATGCTGAGTGATGTTGAGCATTTTTTCAAGTGTCTGTTGCCCATTTGTATATCTTCCTTTGAGAAAAGCCTATTCAGTTCCTTTACCCATACTTCAGTCAGGTTATTTGTTTTTTTACTGTTAAGTTGTTTGAGTTCCTTTTATATTCTGGATATTAATCCTTTGTCAGATGCATAGTTTGCAAATATTTTCTCAAATTCTGTAGGTTGTCATTTTGCTCTGCTCATTGTTACTTTTAATGTGCAGAAGCTTTGTAGTTTGATGTAATCCCATTTGTTTATTTTCCTTTTGTTGCCTGTGCTTTGGGGGCCATATTTGTAGTCTTTGCCCAGTCCTACTTCCTGAAGTGTTTCCCTGCATTTTCTTTTAGGAGTTTTATAGCTTCAGATCTTATATTAAAATATTTAATCCATTTTGAATTGATTGCGGTATATGGTGAGAGTTTCAGGTCTAGTTTCTAGTTTGACAGCTGCAGGGTTAATTTGTTGTAGGAGCAGTGGCACTGGGGTCTGCTGGTGCCTCATTCATTCCCTCAGTGGCCTTGGTGGCTGCAGGATTAATTCATGGCAGGATCAGTGGCCCTGGGGCTGCAGCTGCCTCACTCATGACCACAGTGGCCTTGGCTGCTGCGGGTTTAGGTCACTATGGAAGAAATAGCACAGGCAGCTGCAGTTGACTTGCTCACCTCCACTGTATCCTTGGCAGCTGCAGGGTTAATTTGTGTTGGCAGCAATGGCAGTTATGGTTACAGCCACTTCTCTTGCTTCTGTGGAGTCCCTCGTTACCACGATAGGCCACCCATGGGATTGCTGCTTTGCGGGGAGCTCCTCTACAATGGGTGATGATTCTGGGACCAGATAATGGCTCTGATGATTGCAACGGTGGTGTCAGTGGGCCCATTTCAATCTTCTTATGTGAGACAAATGCATCCTGGGTACCTCTAAGCTGCCACCTCCCCAGAACAACTATGTGTAGAACACTCTGTTTTGTGCTGGTGGCTCCAAGGTGGCACCAACCACAACAGGAAAGGCCACTCAGAGCAGGAGGGCACAGGTGTGGTGTCCATGCTGAGGGGTCCTCATGCAATACTGCTGGTATGCTTCTCTCACTGTCTAGGTCAGACACTGGTAGGAGGAAGGCACTGCTCCAGAGACCACCGGTCCAGTGCTCGCCAGGTGCTCCCAGTGGTTGGTCCATTGGCGCACCTATGAGATGGTGGGTCTGATCAGGACTGCAAGGTACCCAGCATAGTGAGCAGCCTCTCAGAAATTGGAAATCTTGTATGTTGTGAGTAGAGATGTGAAATGGTGCAGCTAATTTGGAAAAGAGTTTAGTGGCTCATCAGAAAGTTAAACAGAATTATCATATGAGCCAGCAATTCCACTTCTAGTTATATACCCAAGAGAACTGAAAACAAAACAACTGCATACAAACTTGTATGTGAATGTTCATCGCATTACCCCTGAATGAACAAAATTAATTAAAACTCTTATATTTAAGACTCTTTGATATCTTTTACCTAGTTGTTCCAGTTTCTTCTTTGTAAGGTGGTTATACCATCTGGAAATAATTCATCTGAAGGTATAACTATAGTCATGGGCTCATACTGTGAGAAAAATGAACAAATTCTATAAATCAGTAGTGCTTTGGACTATACCAATATTGGAAAATGTATAGCAAAAGTCATGTCACTTCTAGTATTTTGATAACTTTTCCATCACTCTCTCTTCCTGAGAATGAACAGGCTCTTAACATTCTATTTAATATAGCACAGTCAGGAAGCAATGCCAACACAATCAATTTGGCCTGTAATCAAGAAATGAAATCAAATTGCAATCTACAGTGTATGCCACCATGCCAAACACATAGTAGTGTAATTTTTTAAAACTGAACCATTGTTGACATTGCCACTAACATACAGCCTCTTGACTGTTTCAACAAATTTAGAGAATTCGAATAAGATAATGGATGTGGCTCTGGCTCAGGCAAACAGCACTTTGGCAAGTAGATTACAACAAATGACATGCACCTGTTTGTGCTCATTAACTATGAATTGAATAAACTTCACATCCCTAAATCCAAGGAAGCAGGAAGCTACAGCTTAAAAAGTTTTATATTGCATTTTGAATTTGCATGAGAAATATTCATTCACTATATAAATAGAACTCAAAATTAAGCAACTACTATGGAACAGACAGGAAACAGGAATAGATGATGTAACTAAGACATATTCAGTCAAACTTTACTATTGCTTAATTTTATTAATGCAATTGGTATTATTTAAATACTACAATTATTTTTAAGTATCATAGATAAAATATGATTCATGTGTTAAACTACTACAAAATACAAAACAGAATTAAATAATCAGCCACTCACGTAGCAGGACATGAGAGCCAAAACATAACTACAATACTGTATCTAACATACTGCAGAGTTCAACATACACAAATTATTAAAAATTATAAATATATTTTAGCAGAAGCAGCAATAAACAGAATAAATATTAAGAAATATGTGGAGCTGACATAACGATTCCCCCACAAAAGCCCATTGTTGTATTACATGCACTTTTATTTACCCAATGCATGCCTTCTCTCTGTTTCTGTACTAGTCACCACAAAATAACAGAAAGTCCAATATACTCTACCTGATTGACAAGCAAAGAGGAAAAATTTGACAGTAAACAGGATTTGAAAAGAAAACTTGTACATAGCAACAGAAAGCAAATGCTGAACACTTACTCAGAGAATGTGATAAATTATAAAGAAAGACAGCAGCAAAATAAGTACCTGTGAAATTGAAATGATAGGCTGAGTGATTGGGGGAGGAGAGGAGAAAGGGAGAGAGAGGGGACAAGGGCATGTGATAAAGAGATAAGAGAAATACATCCACATGTATGTAAAATAAATATTAATAAACAGAAACATTAATAAACAGTCATTCTCATTGTCATGGGGAGAAATGGCATAATGGAGCCATATACAGAGATAATGCCCAAATATATGATCAATTGGCCAATGCTGTAAAGCTCTTAACCAGTACCATTTTGAGTTAGTGTTACTATTTTAACTGTATTATGTCTAGGCCAGTGATTAGAATCTTCAAGGATGACTTTTAAGTAGTACCTAAATATTTAAGATAAAAATTAAAAAATACTGAAAACTATTAGGGATAAAAATATGTAGAAAATAAAAAAAGTACAAACAAAATCTCATATATAACCAATTAATAACATTGATTTTTTTCTTATAGATAACATGCATATCAAACTGACATTGCATATTTCTGGTCTATTTGGCCCAGGTTGGGTTAAAAAAACAAAAATAGTATGAATGCAAATATATCCAGTAGGGTGTAGTAGCTTAAAAGAGTATAATTGTGCACATGATGCTTAATGTTATGTTTAAAAAAAGTCTTAATTATGTAAAAGTATTTTCCCAGAGACTTACTATTTAATTCTTCTAGGGGCAGCCTTTCCATTCATTTACAAGCACAATAAGAAAGACAGTGCTTAAGAACAAAGGACAAAACTTAGGAAATAGAAATGGCAGGCCATAATGCGAGCATAGTTGGAAAATTCAGTATTTAGGCTTGGATGCTCATTATTTCATTCTTTGAACTTAATCGTATTTCTATTTAATTCATTTTGCTAGAACAAATTTTATGTGAATATCCGTAAAGAGGATTTAATTTTGATTCCTTAAATTATCTATAGAAGCAAAAGAAAATTGCTCTGAAATCATGAGTACAAATGTGGCATTACGGAATTGAGCCTCCTCAGTCAAGGTGAACTGGCTGATTACTCTCTGACAGTTACTGCTTTTTGCAAGAATTTTGAAGAGTTTAAAATGGATTTTGAAAAGGAACAGAAAATGACAGCTGTGGGCACCAATAGTTTCTCGTGAATATCTGTTAAACACATTCTTACATGCTTTGCAAGTCTGCACGTAATGATCGCTGCCTGACATTTTATTATTGATAGAATAATTCTATCAGTCATAAGAAGAAAAATCTTATCTTACACATTATCTGATAAAGCATTTAGAAGTTCTTTATTATTAATTCTTTCTTTGAAGTCTTAGACACAGTAACTGAAATGGTTCCATGTAGCAATAGAATTAGCAAACTTTATGTGAAACTCAGTCTAAATATCAGATTTTAGCATGGATTTAGATTTTAGAAATTTGCTATAAAGCCAAATTTTATATTTCTTGGACTTTTTTCCTGTTTTTATCAACTTATTTTATACTTGACTTGAACTATCTGGTGTTCCTAACATTTGTTCAAATAAAAACAAAACCAGATTGTTAAAACTCAAAAATCTACTGGAATGTACCTTACTATATTATCTAAGAAGTCAGTAAATCACTAATATTTATTTATGCATCCTTCTGTTACCTTATTTTTTAATTGACAATTTTCTCTTGCTTACAAAAATAAATTGAAGGGTTTTGGTCTGGGTATGGCATAATAGTTTTTATTGGTATAACCTAACTTTCCCCCAAATAACAATAATAAATTCTGAACAAAATATTTTTAAAAAAAACTATCTCAAGTCATGGAAGATCAAATAAATATGGTCATAAACTTAAGGAGAATTAGGTCTTGATAGCAAGTTCCAATTTTTTACTAAAACACACTCCAGTCCACCTAGGATGGGTAACCAGAACTCGAGTAGAAAGCTTCATTCTCAGTGCCTTGAGGTCTCAGAGGACAGAGTTTGGGGCTGTCAGAGATGCTGGAAACTGAGGATGAAAATCCTGTAAAGAGGACACAGAAGGGATAGCCCCCAAATCTGTGTATAATCATACTCAAATCATTGGCTACTCCCTAAACTGTGAATGCAAGGAGAATACTCTAATTATAATAATGAAAAACATCCAGTAGAAGACCGAATTGGTTGGACAGACATCTTTATTTGCACAGAAAGAAAATGAAGTTTTGAGTTTGGGTTTTTCTCAGTGAAATACCAGAATAGCATGCCTTCAGAGTATAGATGATGTAGCACTATTAAAAAATGTATCTTGAACAAAGTACAAAAACAAAACAGATCTCTCTTAATAAAGTGTAAAACCAAGCTCAAGTTTAGCATAAACAACAAATAAATTAACTGTCTGAAAAGCAAAAATTAACACTCTGCAGAGGAAGTTAGTGGAATCCTAAATTTCTGCAAAGTGTCTTTTACCTTGCCCAGTATACAATAAAAATTACTAGATATATGAAGAAGTAGAGAAAAGAATGACCCATATTTAAGAAAGAAAACAATCAATAAAAACAGACTCCAAAATAACCCAGATGATGGAATTGCTAGATAATGACTTTACAGCAGCTATTTAAAAATATATTCAAGGATCAAAAGAAAAATATAATCAAAATAAATGGTTATATGGAGGATCTCAGCAGAAAAAGAGAAAATATAAAAGAAAATAAAAATTGGAGATTTTAGGAGCCCAATGTATCAAATAAAAAACTTTCTGAGAAGGAGGAGTTGAAGATGACTAACTAGAGATGGCCAGCTCTTGACTCTACCATAAAGTCCAAAACCACAAATGGATAATCACACTTTGAATAGAGTGTCTAGAATTCAGAAAAATATTGAAGAGGACCCTCTGAGGCCTAGGAACTCAGGATGGCAACATAGAAAGGTAAATGAAGTGCCCAAATAGGATTGGCTCAGAAACAAGAGAAGCTCTCCATTGAGGGAAAGAAGGTAAGCAAAAAGTCCCCATCAGTCAGTATCCCCACCGTGGACACACACAATTCTAGCTATAAGAGAGCTACACAGCCCTTGCAGACTGTGAACCCAGTACAGGGAGCTGTTTGGAGGCCACGAGACTGCATTACTCCAGAGAGGGAATTCATGCTGAGTTGTCCCTGCCCCAGCCCCTGGCACCCAGGCTTCCACAGCATGACACCATTTTGGAATCAGAGCAATCACTAGAGTGCACTATGCCCTGGGGCCCAGTAACCCCAGCATCATCACATCCCTAAGCACCTCCCCTCCCCTATATCTCATCACACCATGACTCTGGCAACTGAACCCAGAAAGTGCCCTTATCCCTGGAAATAAGCAGTCCAGCACAGTGAAGAGGTTATCCCCAAAACAAAGGTAACCAATGGTTGTGCTTTTCAGAGCCCAAAGCTGACCAGTCAGGGCATTCTGCCACCACCAGTCCCCCAATCTGTTCAGTGGAGAGCCACAGAGTCCCTCCTGTGGCTCCAGCAAACTCATCCAGAACCACCCACTTCAGCTATGTAGCTGCAGAGCTTCTGATCATCTCTCTTGGGGGTGAAGGGTCTCACCCTAGACCCCAGTGGCTGTTCCCAAAGTGGCTTACTTCAGCCAAGAAGCTGCACAGCATCCCATCATAACTCTTAGGAGTCCAAGATCCCAGCCACAGTTTCAGTGACCCCAGGGTTGCCAACTGCAGCTGAAGATTTGCAGAGCACCCTAGTGTCTCTCCCAGGGTAGCAGAGTACCAACCACAATCACAGAAACCCCTCCCGGAATCACCCATTCCAGCCAAGGAGCTGCAGAGCACCTCAGTGACTCTCTCAGGAGTTTGAGATTGTGGCTGCAGGCCCAGCAACCCCACCAAAGCAATAGGCTGGTTCAAGCAGAATAAAGAACTTCCACCTTGAAGACAGGTCTTTTGGAATAACCCAGTCAAAAACAAAAAAAGAAAACAAATGAAGAATTCTACAAGATATATGGGAAAATGTTAAGCATTCATATAATGATTTTCAAGAAAGAAAGGAAAGGGAAAGGCTTAAAAAATCTATGTAACGAAATAATAGCTGAAAACTTCCCAAGTTTTAGGAGAAAAATGGACTTCCAGACCCAAGAAGTTCAAAAATTCCGAAACAGATTATCCAAAAATGTCATCTCTGAGGCACATTGTAGTCAAATTTTGAAAGACAAAGACAAAGAGAGAATTCTAAAAACAGCAAAAGAAAAGCATCAAGTCACTTATAAGGTAATCCATATAAATCTAACAGCAGATTTCTTAACAGGAAGCTTGGAGGCCAGGAGAGAATGGAATGATATATCTAAAGTGCTTAAAGAAAAAAAAGGTACTATACCCAGCAAAGCTGTCCTTCAGAAAAGAAGGATAAATACTGTCCTTCCCAGACAAATAAAAACAAGGAAGTCATCACCACTAGACCAGCCCTACAAGAAATTCTTAAGAGAGTCGTACATCTGGAAGCAAAAGGGCAATAACTACTCCAGAAAGCACCTGAAAGAATAATACTCACTGATAGTGCAGATATACAAATGAAAAAGAGAAAGAAATCATATTTTACTACAGAAAACCACCAAACTGCAAAGACAAACAATAAAAGAGGAAGAAAGGAACAAAGAATATAGAAATTATATAGAATTATTATTGTCAAAATGACCATACCACCCAAAGTGATCCACAGATTTAGTGCAATACCTATCAAAACACATATGATATTTTTCACAGAAATAAAAAAAAAGTCCTAAAATACTTACAAAGCCACAAAAGACCCTGAGTAGCCAAAGCAATCCTTAGTGAGAAGAACGAATTTGGAGGCATTACACTATCTGACTTCAAAATACAACAAAACTTTTGCAAGCAAAACAGCATGGTACTGACATAAAAATAGACA
Source organism: Galeopterus variegatus (assembly GCF_000696425.1). Taxonomy (NCBI): domain Eukaryota; kingdom Metazoa; phylum Chordata; class Mammalia; order Dermoptera; family Cynocephalidae; genus Galeopterus; species Galeopterus variegatus. The sequence goes on along the minus strand of NW_007726112.1, from coordinate 971,006 downwards.
CATGGACCAAAGGAACAGAATGGAAAACCCAGAAATAAATCCACATATCTATAGTCAACTGATTTTCAAAAAATGTGCCAAGAAAATACATTGGGGAAAGGACAGCCTCTGTAGTAAATGCTCCTAGGTTAACTGAATATGTATATGCAGAAGAATGAAACTAGACTCCTATCTCTTACCATATACCAATATTAACTCAAAATGAGATGAACACTTATATGTAGGGCCTGAAACTATAAAACTGTGAGAAGAAAACATAGGGAAAACACTTCAAGACATTAATCTGAGAAAACATTTTATGAAGAAAACTTCTAAAGCACAGGCAACAAAAGCAAAACGAGACATATGTGATTACATCAAACTGAAAAGCTTTTGCACAGCAAAGGAAACAATCAACAGAATAGAAAGGTTGCCAGCAGAATGGAAAATAATATTTGCAAACTATCCATCCAGCAAGTGATTAATATCCAGAATATACATGAAACTTATCTCAACAGCAAAAACAAACAAACAAATGATCCAATTAAGAAAATGAGCAAATGACTGGAATAGAAATTTCTGAAAAGAAAACATACAAATGGTCAATGGGTATAGAAAAAAAAAAATGCTCAGCATCAATCACCAATGATTAGGGAAATTCAAATAAAAATCATAATGAGATACTAGCTAACACTAGTTAGAATGACTATAATCATAAAGAAAAAATGACTATAATCATAAAGAAAAAATAACAACTGGTGAGAATGCAAAGAAAATGGAACTCATACATTGTTGGGGGATTGTAAATTAGTGCAACCATTATGAAAAATAGTCTGGAGCTTCCTCAAAAAACTAAAGATAGAGCTATCATGTGATCCAGCAATCCCACTGTTGGATATTTATCCAAAGGAAAAAAAAATTAGCATACCAAAGTGAGCAATATGTGCATCCCTATGTTTACTGCAGCACTATTCATAATAGATAAAATATGGAACCAAACTAGGTGTCTAACAACAGAGGAATGGATCAAGAAAATATGGTATATATATATATATATATATACATAATGGAATACTACTCAGGCATAAAAAAATAATAAAATTCTATCATTTGTGATAGGATGAGCATGGAATACTTTATGTTAAGTGAAATTTCAGGCACAGAAAGATAAATACTGCATGCTCTATCTCATATGTGGGAGCTAAAAGAAAATTGATCTTATAGAAATAGAGGATAGAATTGCAGTTACTAGAGGCTGGGGAGAGTTTGGGTCAAGGGATAGGGAGAGATTGATTAATGGAAGCAAAACTACAGCTAGATAGGAAAAATAAGTTCTCTTCATGTAAAGTAGTGCTAGGCATCTGTGATTGATAATAATTTAATGTATATTCTCAATTGGCTAGAAGAGAGGAGCTCAAAAGGTCTCGTCACAAGAAATAATACGTTTTTGTGGTGATTAATATGCTAATTATCCTTATTTGATTATCTCACATTGTATACATGTATTGAAATCCATAAATATGTATAATTAATTCATATATATTAAAAATGAGTAAATTTTTTAAAAATTCAGTGAAATGGATCAACAAATTTTTGGAGGTAACCAAAGAAAAGTTTAATGTATGTGGAAAGTCTTCTACAGAAATTACCTAATCTGAAAAACAAAGATAATAATAACAAGAAAACAAAAGAGCCTCAGTGATCTGTGACACAAAATCACGTGGTCTATCATGTGTAAGTGGAGTTCCAGTACCAGAGAGAGAAAATGGGGCAGCAAAAGTGTTTAAGGATATAAGGAGCAAAAATTTTCAAAACTTGGTGAAGAACATAAGCTGTGAAGAGCTCAGCAAATACAAGTCAATATAACACAAATAATACTACATTTATATATATATAAATGTTAACCCCCCCAAAAAAAGTGAAGATACATATAAAAAAAATGCTAGAAATCAACAATAAGATCATAAAATTAGCCAGAAAAAAGTTTATATTACAATGAGGAGTATAACTTTACAAATGACAACTGACATTTCTCCAGATATAATTGGAGGCCAAAATGTAATGACACTTTTTAAATGATAATATTAAAAACAACGATAACGAAGACTTCCACTTCTGGGAAGATGGAGTAATTGTACTTTTCCCTATTCCTCCCTCTAAGTACAACTAAATATCTTGAAATTTTATATACATAGATAGATAGATAGATGAAGAAAGAGAGAGAGAGAGTGTGTGTTATGGAATGAATTATATTTCTCAAAAATTCATACGTAGAAGCCTAACTCTTTAGTATCTCAAAATGTGATTGTGTTTAGAGATTGCATCTTTAAAGAGGTGATTAAGTTAAAGGGAAGCCATTAAAGTGGACTTAATACAATCCTACTGGTCTCCTTATAAGAAAAGGAAATTTGGATACAAAGACACCAAACATATGCATGAACATCGGAAAGACTTTGTGAGACACAGTAAGAAGGCAGCCATCTAAAAGCAAGTGAGGTCTCACAATATGCTGCATGTTAAAGTGTGGTTTAAGTCCTGTTTCTGTGCTGATTTGCTGCCAAGATGATCCATCCAATGTTGAGAGAGGGGTGTTCAGTTACCAACTATTATTGTATTTGTGTCTTTCCTTAGGTCTAATAGTATTTGTATTTGGGCCTTTCCTAAGGTCTAACACTGTTTGCTTTATATATCTGGGTGCTCTGATATTGGGTGCATATATATTTCTGATCATTATGTCTTCTTGCTGTATAGATTCCTTTGTCATTGTAAGTGTTGCAAGTGGTCTTCTTTGTCACCTCTTATGGTTTTTGGTTTAAAGTCTTTTCCAATATAAGAATAGCTACCCCTGCTCATTTTTGGTTTCCATTTGCACGGTATATCTTTTTCTATCCCTTTCCTATTAGTCTGTGCATATCTTTACAGGTGAGCTGAGTCTCTTGAGGATAGCATACAATTGGGTCTAGCTTTTTAATCCAATCAGCCAGTCTGTGTTTTTTGAGTGGGGAATTTAATCCATTTACATTTAGAGTTGTTACTGAAAGGTATTTCCTGACTCTTGGCATTTTCCTGATTTTCATTTCGATGTTTTAAATTTCTTTTGTTTCTTTCTTCGCCTTTTATTATTTGTCTTTAGTGTTTGTTGGTTTCTGGAGCTGGTAAGATAGGGGTTTTTTTTCTCTTTCTCATTTGCATTTTTGTTCTAACAGTGGGCTTTGTTCTTTCTTGTATATTCATGGTGGAGATTATCATTTTTGAGATTCTAGATGAAAGACTCCCTTGAGGATTTCTTGTAGGGCAGGTCGTATTCCTATAATTTTCATTTGTCTGGGAAATACACTATTTCTCCTTCATTTCTGAAGGATAACATTGGTGGGTATAGTATTCTTTGTGGGGAGTTTTTTTGTTGTTTTTTTTTTCTTTTAGTATTTCGAATATATCATCCCATTCTCTTCCGGCCTGCACAGTTAAAAAATCTGCTGTTAGTCCGATGGAGACTCCCTTTTATGTGACTTGACACTTTTTTCTTGCTGCTTTTAGGATTCTCTCTTTGTTTTTGAGTTTTGCCAGTTTGACTATAATGTGTCTCAGGGAGCAACTTTTTGGATTGTACCTGTTTGGGGATCTTTGAGCTTCCTGAATCTGAAGGTCCATGTCTCCTCTATACCTGGGAGGTTTTCTGCTGTTGTTTCTTTGGATATGTTCTCAAAGCCTTTTCCTTTCTCCTCCCCTTCAGGAAGGATTCAGATGTTTGTGCACATAAGCTGTCTGCTATATCTTTTAAATTTTCTTCATTTTTAAAAATTATTTTTCTGTTTCTTTTCTTTTCTTCTTTGTCCACCTGAGTTATTTTGAAGAGACTGTCTTCAGAATCAGAAATTCTTTCTTCTGCTTGCTCTAGTTTGCTGTTTAAGCTCTTAGTTGTGTTTTATATTTGTTGAATGACTCCTTCTGTTCCATGAGTTCTGCTACATTCTTTTTTAAAGTATTAATCACTTTGTAAACTTTCCCCTTCATATCCTCAATAGTTTTGCTCAGTTCATTGTGTTATCTGTATCTTCTTTATCTCATTGCGTTCCTTTAAGATTTTTACTTGAATTCCTTTCCCGTCATTTCAAGTATTTCCTCATCTATGGGGTCTGGTACTTGAGAGTTATTGTATTCCTTTGGTGGACTCATATTTTCTTGTTTGTTTGTTTTTTTATTTTTTTTCATATTCCTAGTATTTTTACATTGATGTCTGTTCATCTGTTAGAGGGGTTGCTTCTTCTATTACTCTCCTTCCCTGGACTCCACTGGTGACCCTCCTTGTGTCAATGAAGTCGAGTGGCCAGAGCCCTGCATGCACAGCACCAGTGGCTGCTGTAGCTGTTGCTGTGGTAATAGGTCACCTGTGCAGTGGCAATGGCTGTGGTGGTTGCTTTGGTGGGCTGTCTGAATGGCAGTGGTGGTGGTAGTGGTGGCAGGCTGTTCACATGACAATGGTGGCTGCCTGGTGGCACTGATGATGGCAGCAACTATAGCATTGGCAGTTGCAGCAGCCGCCTGCTTGGCTTTGGTGTTCACAGCAGTGGCCCATACAGCTCCAGCATCTGCAGTGGCTGCAGGATTACCTCACAGTAGTGGTGGCAGCAGTGGTAGCTGCAACTGCCTCCCTGGGGTCTGCAGTGTGCTTGGTGACATCAGGGTTACCTCCTGGGGGTGGCAGCAGCATTGGTGGCTGCAATGGCCTCTCCCACCTCTGTGGTATCTGCAGTGTCAGTGGAGTTTTCTCATGGGGGCAGCAGTGGTGTTGGTGGCTGCAACTGCCTCCCTCATGTCTATGGTGTCTTGACAGTAGTGGAGTTACCTTGTGGTGGTGACAGCAGCACAAGTGGCTGCTGATGTCTCCCTCACATTTCTGGTGTCCTTGGCAGCAACATGGTTATCTCGCAGCATGAGCTATGTTGGTCGTGGTTGCAGCCACCTCCCCCACATCTGCAGAAGCCATGGCTACAGCCACGGGCCACGTGCAGGATTGCTGTTCTGCTGGGAGCTGCTCTATGATGGGTTATGGTTCTTGGACTGGACAGCTCTGGTGATTATGGTGATAGTGTCAGTGATCCCATTTTTATCTTCTTTGGGGAGTGCCCTGGGCACCACTAGTCTGCCATCTATTGGACTTGGCATACATCTCCAGAACATTTCATCCGACAACTGCAGAATGTACACTTTTTTTTATCAGCATATAGAATGATTCAGGATAAATTACATGTTAGGTTAAAAAAAGTCTCAACAAATTTTTAAAAACTTGAAATCATTTCAAGTATCTTCTCAGACCACCATGGATTAAAACTAGCAATCAATAACAAGTTAAACTCTAAAACTATGTAAACACATGGAAATCAAACAACATGCTTCTGAATGACCACTGGGTCCAAGAAGAAATTAAACAGGAAAATGAAAAAATTAAAAATTCTTGAAACCAATGAAAATAAAGACAGATCATACCAAAACCTGTAGGATGCTGCTAAATCAGTACTGAGAAGGATGTTTACTACAATAAACACTTAGAAAAATTTCAAATAAATAACCTAATGCTACACCTCAAAAAAATTAGAAAAACAAAAACAATCTACTCCCAAAATTGGTAGATGGAAAGAAATAATTATGATCAGAGCAGAACTAAATGAAAAGGAAATCAAAAAAATGATACAAAAGATCAATGAAACAAAAAGATGTTTTTTGAGAAGATAAACAAAATAGACAAACCATCAGCTAGGCTAACTAAAAAAATAGGAGGGAAGACCTAAATAATGAAAATCAGAAATAGAAAAGGAAACATTACAACCAACCCAACAGCAATACAAAGAATCATTAGAGACTATTATAAACAATTATAGATTAGAAAACCTGCAGGAAATGCTTAATTAGAAGACTCATACAAACTGCCAAGACTGAACCCAGAAGAAATAGAAAACCTGAACAGACCAATAACAAGCAATGAGATTGAAGCAGTAATCGGCAGTCTCCCAACAAAGGAAATCCCAGGACTGTTGAATTCTATCAAACTTTTAAAGAGGAATTAATAGCAATTCTCTTCAAACTATCCCAAAGAATTGAAACAGAGGCCATTCTTCCAAACTCATTCTATGAGGCCAGCATCACCCTGATACTGAAACCAGACAAAGACACAACAAAAAAAGAAAACTACCATCCAATATCTTTGATGAACTTAGACTGAAAAGTCCTCAACAAAATATTAGCCATCAGAATGCAGCAACACATCAAAAAAAATTATAAACCACAATCAAGTGGGATTCATCCCAAGGATACAAGGATGGTTCACCATATTCAAATCAATAAATATGATATACTTCATCAATAAAATCAAGGACAAAACCTGTATGATTATTTCAGGAGATGCAGAAAAATCTTTTGACAAAATTCAACATCCCTTCATGATAAAGACTCTCAGCAAATTAGGTATAGAAGGAATGTATCTCTACACAATAAAAGCCATATATCCTCACTGCCAATATCATCCTGATTGAAGAGCAGGAACAAGACAATGATGCCAATGATCCTCACCACTCCTATTTAGCATAGTATCGGAAGTACTAGCCAGAGTAATCAGACAAGAGAAAGAAATAAAGGTCATGCAGACTGGAAAAGATGAAGTCAAATTGTCCCGGTTTGCAGGTGACATGATCCTATACAAAGAAAAATCTAAAGATTGTACAAAATAACTCTTACAGCAGATAAACAATTTCAGTAATCCTGTAGGATACAAAATCAACATGCAAAAATAATAGCATTTTTAAATTCCAACAACAAACTAGTGGGAAAACAAATCAAGAAAGCAAGGCCATTTACATAGTAACCAGAACAATAAAATACATAGGAATAAATTTAATCAAGGAGGTGAAAGATCTCTACACAAGAACTACAAATCACTGTTGAAAGAAATTAAAGAATACACAGAAAGTTGGAAAGACATTCCATGCTCTTGGATTTGAAGAATAAACATTGTGAAAATGTCTGTACTACCCAAAGAGATCTACAGATTCAACATAATCCCCATCAAAATACCAATGACATTCTTCACAGAAATAGAAAAACCAATTCTAACATTCATATGGAACAACAAAAGACCCCAAATATCCAAAGCAATGCTGAGCAAAAATAAATAAATAAAGCCAAAGGCCTAACACTACCTGACTAAATAAATAAATAAATAAATAAATAAATAAAGCCAAAGGCCTAACACTAAGCCTGTCATCTGGGCTGTCATGGACTCTGCACACTGCCCTTTGCAGCCCTATCTGCACCTTAAGTGGTTGGCCAAACCCACTGGAGCCTGACTGCTTTATCTGCCATGTACCTGGAGCATTTGTTTGGCAATCATATCAGGTGATTTCCAGATTGGTACATGTTATCCGTCTTTAGCCCTGGAAATTTTCTGATGCATGGAGCAGTTTGTACTATTGATGATATGTGGAATTTATACAACAATAAAAAATATAAGCCTGGGAGCAGCATTCCTACTTCTTGTCTTTACCTACCTGTTAATGACAATAATTACATACTGGTCTCAGTTAAACATGGGGTTGTCTTTTGATTGGGGAGCACTACTTGGAAAATAGTCTGTTATCAAGGGCTCCTATGATCCATTTGTTTGCCAGTCCCTCCATTTTTCTGGAATTATGTTGACACTATTAAGTGATACTATCTATGCCCATCATGAAAATCAGATGAAGCACTGATTGGTATTAAGTACACAGCACTGTGGCTCAGCAAAACCACCAAGCATGGCTCAGTAGCTTGTGTGTTGGGATACTGGGGTGCCGATCCCAATGGGAGTGATCAGCAATAAGAACACTTCCTATTACCCTGCTCTGAGCCTGTAGGAGATCATCCGGCTCACCAGATTTACACTACAGACATCACACACCTGAGGATTGTTGGAATAAATTTACCTCCAACCAAAATATAGATGTAATTTTTATCAGAATTGTCCTTGGGAATTTGCGGAAAGAATGCAGAGGAAGCAAAAAATATACATAGTAGAATAGAAAATGAGCAAATAAAGTTTAAGGATTTTTAAAATAAACTTTTACAGAACACTGTCAAGTTTTATTACCATATATTTAAGTTAGAATATGCAATCAGTTACAATATGTTGAAGAATTAAGAACCAGAAGATGAATATTTGGATTTGGTCTGGATTGACCTCATGCTCATCTCCAAAGCTATTGACCCTTGTCCAGTGCTATGGCATGAATTACTTAAAGATAAATGATGTTCTCTTACTGTAGGTATTAGTGTTGTCACACAGCAGGTTTTAATAGACTGACAGCATTATTTAGAAATAATAATCGGATTCTTGATTTGCACCTGGTTTCAGTAAATGGTGGTAATAGAATTTCCCATAGTTAATGTTGATCACATAGCTAGCTAGAATATGCCTACAAGACCAGCATATTCTGAAAGACCCTCACCATGCATAAACTTTGTGCTTCCTGGTTCTAAGGTGATTTCCTTGAAGGAAGGGTAGTGATTGAGACTTCCAATAATAAATATGTCATGCTTATAAACCATTTGATTATAAACCTTTTGCTGAGCCAGCCTGGTGGTGCACTGCTACAGTGCACCGCTTGGGAAGCGCGGCGGCGCTCCCGCCGAGGGTTCGGATCCCACATACAGACCGGCCGCTCACTGGCTGAGCAAGGTGCGGGAGCAACACCGAGGGTTGCGATCCCGTTGCTGGTCACGAAAAAAGACAAAAAGGAAAAAAAATAAGTAATTAATTAATTAAATAAATAAATAAATAAAATAAACCTTTTGCTTAACCATACAGTTAAGCAAACAAATATTCTAATTATGGGCTTTACAGAAGAAGAGAACAAAAACATATTAAAAACACATTGTTGGGAAAAAAATAGGAAAATTGTCAGGGCCCCTGAGATGTTCAGAATCTTGCCGAGCATTTGCTGTAAATATCCTCAGGTGTTCCTTGTTACTACTTAATGTAATTGTGTATGGGCACCTAGGTGTCCAGGGTTATGGACTTAAGTACAAAAGACTAACAGCTCTGATCCACAGTGCTTCTCAGACCTCTCAGAGAAGCCACTAAGACAATAGCTCCTAGATCTGAATAAAACCCATTCATTTCTCTATACCCACGGCTCTGAAGACTTTTTTTCTATACCTAGCTCACAGACTGGCATGTGGAGGGTTTGTGACCCAGTTTGTGCAACAGTCTTGAGGGGTCTGTAATCTCTAGCTTTACACACATTTAATGAAGTAATAGCTAAAAACCTCCCTAGTATTGGGAAAGACACAAACATCCAAATCCAGGAAGCTAAAAGTCCACAAATGGATTCAACTCAAAAAAGGTCCTTTCTAAGACACATTGTAGTCAAACTGTCAAAAGCTAAAGACAAAGAGAGATTGCTAAAAACAGCAAGAGAAAAGTGTCAAGTCACTTATAATAAAATATCATTAGACCATCAGCAGATTTTTAAGCATAAATTCTACTGGCCAGGAGGGAATCAAATGATATATGCAAAATACAAAAAGAAAAAAACTGCTGGCCAAGAATATTATATCCAACAAAGCTGTACTTCAGAAATAAAGAAGAAATAAAGCCATTCTCAGACAAGCAAAATTGAAAGAATTCATCATCACGAGACGAGCCTTACATTACATGAAACACTTAGGGGAGTCCTACACCTAGAAGAGAAAGAATGATAACATTCATCATGAAAACACCTGATAATATAGAACTTACTGGTAGAGTAGATACACAAATTAGAAAGAAGGAATCAAATCTTATCAGTACAGAAAACAGCCAAATCAGAAGTATAAACAATAAGAGAGGAAGAAAGGAACAAAGGGTGCAAAACAACAAGCAAACTGACAGGAGTAAGACTTCACATATCAATAATAACCCTGATGTAAACGGATTAAATGTCCCAGTTAAAAGATAAAGACTGGCTCAATGGATAAAAAACATGACCGATCCATATGCTGCCTACAAGAAACATGCCTTACTTACAAAGACAGACATAGACTGAAAGTGAAGGGATAGAAAAAGATATTTCATGCAAACAGAAAACAAAAGTGACCAGAAGTAGCTATACTTATATCAGATAAAGCAGATGAGATTGAATCAGTAATAAAAAGTCTTCCAACAACAAAAAAAGCCCAGGACCAGATGGCTTCACTGCCAAATTCTACCAACCAGTTTAAGAAGACATAATGCCAGTACTTCTTAAATTATTTCAAAAAATTGAACTGGACAAAATTCTTCCAAACTCATACGGCTAGGCAGGCATTACAGTGATACCAAACCAAGCAAGGACACACCACACACACACACTCACACACACAGAAAGATAGAAAGGAATAAAAATATAGGGCAATGTCCCTGATGAACATAGATGCAAAAATCCTCAATAGAATACTAGTAAACTGATCCAATAGCACATCAAAAATATTATTGTATTAGTTCATTTCTGTTGCTTATAACAAAACACTTGGAACTGGGTAATTTACAAAGAAAATGAAATTTATTGCTTACAGTTTCAGAGGATGGGAAGGCCACAGTCCAGGAAATACATTTGGTGAGCTGACTGTACAGCAATGCAGGGTGTCACATGGCAAGAATGGTGGAGCAGACAGAAAGATAATTCCTTATGTACTCTCTTTCTAAAGCCCTCATGATCACACCATTGGCCACCATTATTAGTCCATTCACTATGGCATGGTCTGACATCTTATCACCTCTTTTAGGCCCCAACTTTCAATTACCATAATAGGATTTCCCCCCCTCAACAGTTATACTGGGGACTAAGTTTGGGGAGGACATTCAACTCCAGGCAATTATAGACCATCATCAAGTAGCATTTATTTCAGGGATGCAAAAATATTTCAACACACATGAATCAATAAATGTGATACAACACATCAACAGAATGAAAGAAAAATAAAAAAAACATGTGAACATCTCAATATATACAGAAAAAGCATTTGGTTGGGCCCACCCGGTGGCGCACTGCTATAGTGCGCCACTTGGGAAGCGCAGCGGCGCTCCCTCCGAGGGTTCGGATCCCACATACAGACCGGTTGCCGCTCACTGGCTGAGCGAGGTGCAGGAGCAACACCGAGGGTTGCGATCCCGTTGCCGGTCCTATTCCGGTACGGGAGCGACACTGAGGGTTGCGATCCGTTGCCAGACACGGAAAAAGACAAAAAGGAAAAAAAAAAAAAAAGAAAAAGCATTTGGTAATATTCAACACTACCTTATGACAAAACTCTCAATAAATTAGATATAGAAGGAAAATATCTTAATACAATAAAGGCTGTATGTAACAAACCCACAGCTAACAGCATAATGAACAGGAAAACCTGCTTTGCCTCTAAGGACTGGAATAAGACAAGGATGCCAATTCTACCCACTTTTATTCTGAAAGTCTTGGCTAGAGCAATTAGGCAAGAAAAGAAATAAAGGGCATCCAAATTGGAAAGAAGAAATTTAAATTGTCTTTGGTTATAGATGGCATGATCTTATATATAGAGAAACCCAAAGACTACTAAAAAACTCCTTGACCTAATAAACAAATTCAGTAAAGTTGCAGGATAGAAAAATCAACATATAAAATCAGTAGCATTTTTATACACCAAAAACAAACTAGCAGAAAAATAAATCAAAAAAGCAATGCCATTTACGAAAGCAACAATAAATACATAAATAAAATACCTAACAATAAATTTAATCAAGGAGGTTAAAGACCTCTAAAGGAAAACTATAAAACATCAATTAAAGAAATTTAAGAAGATGCACAAAAAATGGAAATATTGTCAAAATGACCATATGACCCAAAGCAATCTACAGATAAATGCAGTCCCTATCAAACTACCAATGACATACTTCATGGATATAGAAAAAGCAATCCAAAAATTTCTATAAAAACAAATGACCCCTAATAGCCAAAGCAGTCCTTAGCAAAAAGAACAAAGCCAGAGGCATCACAGTCCCTGACTTCAAAAGATACTACAAAGCTATAGTAATCAAAACAGCATGGTAATGGCACAAAAATAGACCCATAGGCCAAAGGAACAGAATAGAGAATCCAGAAATAAATCCATGTATTTACAGCCAAATGATTTTTCACAAAGGTGCCAAGAACATACATTGGGGAAAGGACAGCCTCTTCAATAAATGGTGCTGGAAAAATTGGAGATCCATATACAGAAGAATGAAACTAGGCCCCTATCTTGGACCATATAAAAACAGCAATTCAAAATGGATTAAAGATTTAAGTACAAGACCTGAAACCATAAAGTTACTAAAAGAAAACATAGGGGAAACACTTCAGGAAGTAGGACTAGGCAAAGACTTTATGATTAAGATCCCCAAAGCACAAGCACCAACAGAAAAGTGAAAAAAGAAACAAGTGGGATTATATCAAACTAAAAACTTCTGCACAGCAAAGGAAACAATCAACAGAGTGGAAAGACAACCTACAGGATGAGAGAAAATATTTACAAACTGTACATCTGACAAGAGATTAATATCCAGAATACATAAGGAACTCAATCAACTTCACAGTAAAAAAAATCAAATAATCAAATTAAAAAATGAGCATAAAAGCTGAATAGACATTTTTAAAGGAAGACATACAAATGGCCAACAGGTACATGAAAAAATGCTCAACATCACTAATAATCAGGGAAATGCAAATCAAAACCACATTGAGATATCATCTCACCCCAATTAGAATAGTCAGTATTAAAAAGATCAAGAATAACAAATGCTGATGAGGATGTGGAGAAAGAGTAGTCCTCCTACAATATTAGTGGGCCTGTAAAATAGTACTGCCATTATGGAAAACAGTCTGGAGGTTTCTGAAACAACTACAGATAGACTACCATATGATCCAGCAATCCCACTACTGTGTATATACCCAAAGGAATGGAAATCATCATTTCAAAGGGATACCTGCACTCCCTTGTTTATCACAGCTCTATTAACAATAGCCAAAATATGGAGCCAATCTAAATGTCCATTGGCAGATGACTGGATAAGGAAATTGTGGTATATATACACAATGGAATACTACTCAGCCATAAAAAAGAACGAAATTCTGCCATTTGAAGTAACATGGATGAGTCTCGAGAAAATTATTTTAAGTGAAATAAGCTACACATACAAAGAGAAATGCTGCACATCCTCACTCATAAGTGCATGCTGAGAAAGAAGGAAGGAGAGAAGGAAGGAAAAAAGGCAGGCAGGCATGAAGGAATGAAAAAAGAAAGAAAGAAAAGATTACAATAATATGTGATCTTGCAGAAGAAGAGGACAAATCTATGGTTACGAGAGGTGGGAGGGGGATAGAGAAGAAGGAGTCAAGAGAGACTGGGTAAGAGGCATAGAGAATAATTATGATTTATAATAATGAATGTGCCAATAATATTGATTTGATCAAAAAAATAAGAAAAAAATTTAAAAGTTATTGGTTTATACACTTAAAATTGTTAAATGTTACCTTATAAATAAAATTGATTTTAAAATGAAGTACTAATGGAATCAACGCCAAAAGTGAATCTCTTAAATGTTATGTTGAGCAAATAAAACTAGACACAAAAATGTAAACTCTCTCTGATTCCATTTACATGATGTTCAAGAAGAGGCAAATAAGTCAGGGGTGTTGAGGAAGATGTTGGTAGACTTGAATTTTATACCAGAGTATTTTCTGGGGTTATGGAAATTTTCTATTTCTTCTTTGGTGTGGTGATTACTATCTTGTGTATATTTATCAGAACTCATCAAAATGAACACTTTAGATTTTGTTAAAAAAATTTACTGGGTGTAAATTTTACTTCAGTATAAAAGAAAGAATAATATTTCCTATTAGGGTGAAAACTAAAAGTGCAAACAATTTGGCACCGTCTTATGGTTTCATACTGTGCCATTTATTTCAGGACTTATTAAAACACTCAGTTGTTCTGTGTTTTGCACTTTCCAAATATCAAAAACAGAAAGTCACCTAGACAAACATGCTAGACCAAAAATCTACAACTTGCAAATTCCCTGTTTAATCCCTTAAGGTAAAATTAAATTGTAAGTAGGCCTGAGGTCATCTTTCTAAAATGTCCTGACCCCAGAGTAGCCTCCTCTGAGTACTAAGCACATATTATTTAAAAACAACATAAATTTAGAGAGACGTACTTTCTGCATTAGTCTTTTTATGAAGGGGCTGAACTGTCAGACCACTTGTCATAAGGGAGGGCCCTGGTACCTACAAGGCAAACTTTGCAAACGCATTGGGTCTACTGTTTAGAAAACTTCAATTACTTAGACAAACTTTCCATTTAACAAAATGTCTACTATAACTTGCTTCATTCTCTTTACATTACATATATATTTTCAATTCTTTAATTCTTTCATAGTTTGAAAATAAAGGTTTACTTTATAAACCTGTTAGCATTGGCAAATATATTAAACCATAAATCTAGTTGTGTAAAAAACACAAATCAAACTGGTTTTAAAAAAAATGAGACCGTGTTGGCTCACCTAACTAAAAAGCATATAGTATAAGTTCACATATTGACGATAATACCTGTTTAAGTATTATCATCAAGACTAGATCCATTCTGCATCTCTCAGCTCTACTCTCTTTCATGTTAGTTTTATTTCCAGCCTGTACTCTCCTCACTGGTGGCCCCCAGAAGCTCGATGCCTATATCTCAGTAGTTCATGCAAAACGTAATAACAGTTTCTCTTTCTTACAGTTTCAGCAAAATTTCCTGAAACGATTGCCATTAATCTAGCTTGGTTAAATCTCTAATCAATTACTTTGGACAGGGGAAAAAATTCTATTCTTGGCCAAGGAGGTCATGTGCTCATCTTTGGAACTGCAGTATGGTCAATATGTCCCAATGACATGAACTAAGAGTTAGAGAGCTGTGATTTTCAAAAGGCAAATCAATATCTTTCTAAGAAAAGTTTGGGATTAGAGGCTAGTAAATCAACAAATATAATAAACAAAATAGAAAACCAACAGACAAAATCTATCTTCAGCAGTAACTGAACAGAAGTCTTAAATAAATCCTTTGTGCAGAGTTGTTGTTTAAAAAATATTGTTCATTGAATGACAGTATATTAATGCTTACTTTTTCTAAATAAGGTCATGTTTCTCTTAAAATTGGAAAGGTTTCTACCTAGTTTATCTAATTGTCCTAAACTTTAGAGAGTTCTTCTTTTGGTTTATATTTCTGTATCAGGGAGAACTGTGAAAATTCTCCTCTTAATTTGTCTCTACTTCCATATTTTTCTTATACTGATATATTTTTTTATCATATGTCTAGTAATTAGTGCCACTGATATTTCAAAAAGGCCAACTTTCTTCATCCCAGTAAAGCTTTGAGGGTAGGGCTGGAATAAAGCCACAGAAGGGGCCCTCATGTCCTCAAGAGATCAGTGATTTAAGACTTACTAGTACAGCATAGAATCTAGGCTATTTCATACAGTAATGAAAAAACAGATTATACCGAATCAAGTACACCATCTATCCTGGTTCCCTTTATTATCAAAAGTAAAGCTTTGGCAAAATGGTGTCTAGAATAGGAGTATTATGAGACTTAGATTTTTCCCTCTATAAAAGCAGTCTAACTAGTATGGTACCCAATCATTTGGCTTTATCATAGAACTCCAGTTGACCAGGAAAATATTTTTAAAACTAATGGTAAAGGATATTGGGACTTTGAAATCAGAATTCTGCCAAGTATAATTGTTCTTATCTTATGAAGCCTCTCTTCCCTTAACGCTGGGTTTTTTAGTACCTTACCTTCAAGTGTGAACCTTGTTGACTTAAACCAATCATCATGCCATTCATTTTTCCCCCAGAACCAGGCAAATGCTCCAAGTCAGGTCAATGAGATTTTAATCCAGCTACTGGCAGGGAGAAGAGCAAAATCCTTTCACTTTCCTGATAGATAAGAAGGAAATAGAGAAGGGAATTAACAGTGGTGAGTTACATGAAGAAAGAGGGAGAAAAACTCCAGGTCCTTATTTGAGCTTCAGGATTAATTCTCACTTGAAGCAATACTTGTTATAAAAGCATTAGCTTACAATACTAGTTATACAGACACTGCTAGTTTTACTATCCATACCAGTTATATGATCAGTAGCCAATAAATTGCCTTTATCGTTTAGGCCAGATTGAGGTGATATTTTGTGACTTGCCACTTAAAAAACATCCTAATAGATTCAGGATTCATATTAATAAATATTGACAATTGTTTGTCAGAGAATCTGGGCTTTCCAAATAACAATCTGTTTGATTTTTCTGGGCTTTCAGATTTTTTAATTGTAATGAAGAACTAAAATCCTGTCCTGTACATTTTTTAAGGATCAAATAAAAACCTATATAAAAAGGTTTCTGAATATCTAAAGGGTTATCAAAATTTAATTTAATATGGTATTAAGGCTAATGAAAGAACAGCACAAATATTCTAAGAGCACCGCAGACTGTTTGGATTTGTCTAACCACTAATCATATCTGGTTTGTATGCAGAGTAAGTTTAGACCAAGTCTCCATCAACAAGACAAAGCAGAAAATCAAGTTAGTTCTCCAGATTATTCAGATAGCAAATTCACCTGCTCAGGGAATGCCCTAATTCCCCTCAATTAACTGGTCGGTTGCATCCAATGAGTGCTTTGCTTTGTAAGTAGGAATATTGTATCACCACTGTAGTGGATTGAATTATATTCCCCCAAAACTCACTGAACCTTGTATTTTGTCCTCCAAGTTTTAGGTATTAGGAACTTGGTCCCCACTGTGACTGTTAAGAGGGTGGAAAAAACCTATTATGGTAATTGAAAGGTGGAGCCTTGAAGAGGTGTTTGGGTTGTAGGACCGTGCAGTAGTGAATGGATTAAAAATGGCGGTCAGGGGCATGGTTCTGAGGGCTTTAAAAGAAGATGGAGGAGAGTCTTTCTCTCTCTTTTTCTCTGCTCTTTCTCTGCTTCCACCATCTTGCAATGTGAGACCCCTGGGTCACTGTCACCACCACCAGATGGACTTTGAACTTCCCAGCCCCAGAAACTGTAAGCAATAAATTTTGTTTTCTTTATAAATCAACCAGTTTCAAGTATTTTGTTACAAGCAACAGAAACAGACTAGTACAACCATGGCCTGTCCAAAGAGGAAGGAAGGGAGCCACAGTCCTTTCTCTTGACCTTCACTCTCTCTAGGTTTCCAGACTCATGACGGTCTATTTATAATCTCATACCACCTTCCTATAGGATTAAAAGCAAAGAAAATATGAAACAACTAATATTAAAAGAAAAAAAAAACATCTGGTATTAAATCCCAGAAAGTTCTAAAACTTTGCCTAGACACAGTGTGTACAGAAGTGTGGCTTAGGAGCACTGGCATAAAATTCACCAAGGGTGATTATTACAACTCCCTAGTTAAGCCTCCACACCCAGAGACTCCTTTTTAGTAGGTTTGAGACAGAGTTCATGAAACTGCAATTTTTCTAAGCCTCTCAGGTGACTTTTAGGCACATGAAAGTTTACGAAACATTGTCATGTCAGGTCTTAAGCTTTCCCACCCTTTTTCTATCTAATTATTTCATGTTTACAGCTGATCTTAAAGCTTATTATATTGTAGGCTTTTTTAATTGCCAAAAACAGGTTCAGGAGAGAGTATAAGTAGTTTCTCAGTACAGATAAACTTAAATAGGCAAGGGGACTCTACTGTCACAACCACTGGGAAAAATAAACAAGCACTTTAGCTACATATTAAATTGACATTCTCTACAGGAGACCTAGCATAACACAATTTTATGCAGGGGATGTTGAGCAATTGAGCATATTTAGTGATAATATACTCTTTGCTATTTGAAAACAACAAACACAATCACATTCATTCTGTTTTTAAAATAGCAGATCACAGTCACTTTGCCTGTGAGGTTATTCATCCAAAATTTTGTGGGAATTTTTAGCACAGACTTATGCATGGCACCAGGTTATTTTGGCACAGTTACATCAGATTAAAGATCCACTGAGACGTCCTGTGAGTCTAGATAAAAGATCTCTCAATATCTGCTACTGTCAATGACAGTTCCAAATGCTCACAGTCAGCAGAGCAGAAGTAAACATATATAACAGTCTACCTACAGCTACGTTTTTTGCAATGCACTACAGATACTGAAGAATGTATCCAAATAAATGTATCCACCCTAAACTAGCCATGTAGAGGTGAGAGAGAAACATCAAACAAAACAGAAATATAATCATTTAAATCAGAAATACCAGCTTCCATGTGTATCTATTCTAAAACAAAAAATGAAGGAGCAAAGGAAAGGAGAAAGGAAACAAAAAAATTTCAGGTGTATGATAATA
Organism: Galeopterus variegatus; assembly: GCF_000696425.1. Classification (NCBI taxonomy): domain Eukaryota; kingdom Metazoa; phylum Chordata; class Mammalia; order Dermoptera; family Cynocephalidae; genus Galeopterus; species Galeopterus variegatus. The sequence goes on along the minus strand of NW_007726112.1, from coordinate 952,633 downwards.
TTATTTTCTAGTATACAGGCAAATATATGAAAGTAATTTAATTGTGTCTATAGGAATAATGTTTTATTTGGGCTAGCAAATAGCTCTAAAATATGTGTTTTCCCAATATCAAAATTTTAGTACCTGATTCAAACCCTGTGAGTCTTACAAAAAAAAATTCAAATACTATATAACAAATCTGATCGCTAGTCGACTGAAAATCAATCTCATAATAAGGAGCAATATTTTCATACTATTTCTTTGGCGATCCTAGGACTAGAAAATAATTAAACCCCATCTGTAGATGACATTAACACCCTTTCTGACTAATGCCAATAACTTTTCCCTCAAATGTGGGCCCAGTTGGGGGTTGTGGTAGAGGGTAGCTGTGGAAGGAGAAGGACAGAACAGGTTTCACATTGGAGTAAACTTGCTTAGACATAGTTGATTTTGCAAGCACACTCAATTTGAGCCCCTAGTTCATGTCAGAACTTATGGTAGGAAGACAGTAGAGTGAGATCCTGTCCTTGTTATCCAGAAATTACAATCTGGTGATGGAATTTTCCACCTTAGGATGACCTGATTCCAATCGTTTGTGTTCTGAGATTTAGAGGATTTTTCCTTTCTGATAATCTCCTGTCTCACAACATTTTGCTTTTCTCATCTTAACAACTGCCCTCCTCTTACCGTTCCTTTATATACAAATGTTTTTGGAAGAAAGTCATCCCTCACTGTTTGCAATGCCTTTTTTAAAATTAATTTTTAAAATATTTATTATTAGCATATTCACTATTACCTGACCTGTCACTCTCCAAACCCCCTCCCTCCCTCCCTCTCATCTCTAATATCCTCAGGTTTGTTCTCTCCTTCTGAAATTCCAACGTATTGTTGTGATCTCATCTTTCTTTTCCTTCCTTCCTTCCTTCCTTCCTTCTTTCCTTCCTTCCTTCCTTCCTTCCTTCCTTCTTCCTCCTCCTCCTCAGCCTCCTTCTCCTCCTCCTTCTTCCTCTCTCTCTCTCTCTCTCTCTCTCTGTCTCTCTTTGTCTCTCTCTCTCTTTCTACACAGTTCTGAGTGAGAACGTGAGGTATTTCTCTTTCCTTGTATGACTTATTTCACTTAACGTAACATTCTCCAGACTCATCCATGTTGCTGCAAATGGCAGAATTTCATTCTTTGTTTATGGGTGAGTAGTATTCCATTGTGTATACATACCACGTTTTCCTTACCCAGTCATGCATCAATGGACACTAAGGTTGTTTCCTTTTTTGGCTATTGTAAAAAGAGCTGCAACGAACATGGGAGTGCAGGCCTTCGACATGAAGATCTCTATTCCTTGTGGTATATACCCAATAGTGGGATTGCTGGATCATATAGTAGTTCTATCTGTAGTTGTCTGAGGAAACTCCATACTGTTTTCAATAATGGCTTTGCTAATCTCCAGTCACATCAACAGCGTAGTAGAGTTCCCCTTTCCCTGCATCATCATCAGCATTTGTTATTCTCGGTCTTTTTTACAATGGCCTGTCTAACTGGGGTGAGATGATATCTCAATGTGGTTTTGATTTGCATTTCTCTGATGACTAGTGATGCAGAGCATTTTTCATGTAACTCTTGACTATTTATATGTCTTCCTTTGAAAAATGTCTATTCATCTCCTTTGCCCATTTTGTAATTGGATTAGTGTTTATTTACTATATAGTTGTTTTAGTTCTTTGTATACTTTGGATGTTAAGCCCCTGTCACATGTATAGCTTGCAAATATTTTCTCCCATTCTGTACTTTTTAGTTTGATATAATCCCATTTATTTTTGGGGTTTCTTTGTGTGTGCTTTTGGGGTCTTATTCATAAAATCTTTGCCCAGTCCTACTACATGGAGTGTTTCCCCTGTGTTTTCCTTTAGTAATTTTATGGTTTCAGGTCTTATATGCAGGTCTTTAATCCATTTTGAGTTGATTTGGGTGTATGGTGAGAGTTGCAGATCCAGTTTCATTCTTTTGCATATGGATGTCCAATTTACCCAGCACCATCTACTGAAGAGGCTGTCTTTTTCCCAATGTATGTTCTTGTTGTCTTTGTCAAAGATCAGTTGGCTGTAAGTAAGTGGGTTGATTCCCAGGTTTTCTATTTTGTTGCATTGTTCCAAGTGTCTGTTTTTATGCCATCATCATGCCATTTTTGTTACAATCACTTTGTAATATAATTTGAAGTTGGGTAGTGTTATGCCTCCAGTTTTATTTTTATTTTTATTTCTTTTTCCTCAGGAAAGCTTTGGCTATTCAGAGTCTTTTGTTGTTCTGTATGAATGTTAGGATTGCTTTTTCTACTTCTATGAAGAATGTCATTGGTATTTTGATGGGGAATACATTGAATATATAGATTGTTTGGGTAGAATGGATATTTTCATGATGTTAATTCTTCCCATACAAGAGCATGGTATGTCTTTCCACCTTTCTGTGTCCTCTTTAACTTCTTTCAGTAGTGTTTTGTAGTTCTTATTATAGAGAAGTTTTAGATCTTGGTGGAATTGATTCCTAGGGTTTTTTTTTTAATTTTTGCTTTTTTTATTTTTGGCAACTATTCTAAATGGGCTTGCTTTCTTGATTTCCTTTTCTGTTAGTTCATTACTGGAGTATAAAAACTCTACTGATTTTGGGGTGTTAATTTTGTATCCTGCAACTTTACTGAAATTGTTAACAAGTTCTAAGAGTTTTTTGGTAGAGTGTTTTTCTGTACATGAGATCATGTCATCTGCACACAAGGACAGTTTGACTTCATCCTTTCCAATCTGGATGCTTTTTTATTTCTTTCTCTTTCCTGATTGCTCTGGCTAGTACTTCCAATACTATGTTAAATAGGAGTGGTGAGAGTGGGCATCCTTGCTTGTTCCTGTTCTTAAAGGAAAAGCTTTCAGCTTTTTCCCATTTAGGATAATATTGGTTTTTTGTAAATGGCATTTATTGCGTTGAGATAATTTCTTTCTATACCTAATTTGCTGAGAGTCTTTATCATGAAGGGATATTAAATTTTGTTCAATGCTTTTTTTTGCATCTTTTAAGCTAATCACAGATTTTTGTCCTTGACTTTGTTAATGTGGTGTATCAAATTTATTGACTAGTGTATGTTAAACCAATGTTGCATCCCTGGGATGAATCCCACTTGATCATGGTGTAAAATTTTTTTAATATGTTGCTGTATTCTGGTTTCTAGGATTTTGTTGAGGATTTTTGCATCTGTTTTCATCAAGGATATTGCCCTTTAATTTTCTTTTGTGTGTGTGTGTGTCTTTATCTGGTTTGGGGATCATGGTGATGCTGGCTTCATAGAATGGGTTTGGGAGAATGGTTTCTGTTTCAATTTTTTGGAGAAGTTGGCAAAAAAAGTGATATTAATTCTTCTTTAAAAGTTTTAATGAATTCAGCTGTAAAACCATCTGTTCCTGCACTTCTCCTTGTTGGAAGATTGCTGACTATCGCTTCAATCTCACTGCTTGTTAATGGTTTGTTCAGTTCTCTATTTCTTCTTGGCTCAGTGTTGGTGGTTTGTATGTGTCTTAGAATTTATCCATTCCCTCCAGGTTTTCATACTTGTTGGCATACAGTTGTTTTTAATAATCTCTAATGACTCTTTGTATTTCTGTGGCATCAGTTGTAGTGTCCCCCTTTTCATTTCTGTTTTTTGTTATTTGGGTCTGCTCTTTCTTTTTTCTTTTTGTTAACCTAGCTAATGGTTTGTCTATTTTATTTATCTTCTCAAAAAAACAAGTTTTTGTTTCATTGATCTTTTGTATCATTTTTTGAGACTCTATTTCATTTAGTTCTGCCCTGAACTTAATTATTTCTCTCTGCCTACTACTTTTAGGATAGGATTGTTGTTGTCTTTCTAGTTCTATGAGGCATAGTATTAGGTCATTCATTTGAAGTCTTTCCATTGTTTTAATGTTAAGTGTTTATTGCAATAAACTTCCCTCTTAGGACTGCTTTTGCAGTATCCCACAGGTTTTGATATGATGTATCTTTATTTTTGTTAGTTTAAAGAAATTTTCTCATTTCCTGTTTAATTTCTTCTTGGACCCATAGGTCATTCAGGAGTCTGTTGTTTAGATTCCATGCACTTAAGTGTTTCCAGAATTTTGCTTCTTATTAATTTCCAGTTTTAATCCATTGTGGTCTGAAAAGATACTTGGAATGACTTCAATTTTTAAAAATTTGCTGAGACTTCATTTGTGACCTAACATGTGGTCTATGCTAGAGAATGTTTCATGTGCTGATGAGAAGAGTATGTATTGTGTAGTTGTCTGATGAAATGCAGATGTCTTCCAGGTCCAATTGGTCTAAGGTATTATTTAAATCTTGTGTTTCTTTGTTGATTTGTCACCTGGGAGATCTGTCCAATGCTGAGACAGGGGTGTTCAGATCACCCAGTATTATTAGATTAGGGTCTATCTCTCTCTCTTTTTTTTAAGGTCTAAGAGCATTTGCTTTATGTATCTGGGTGCTCTGGTGTTGAGTGCATATGTATTTCTGATTGTTATGTATTCTAACTGGATAGATCCTTTAATCATTATATAATTGTCTTCTTTGTCTCTTTTTATGGTTTTTCGTTTGAAGTCTATTCTATCTGATATAAGAATAGCTAATCCTGCTCATTTTTGGCTTCCTTTTTCATGGTGTATCTTTTTCCATTCCTTCATTTTAGTCCATGTGTATCCTTAAAGATGAGGTGGGTCTCTTGAGGACAACATATAGTTGGGCCTAGCTTTTTAATCCTATCAGTTAGTCTATGTCTTTTGAATGGGGAGTTTAATACATTTACATTTAGGATTGTTATTGGCAAGTATTGCTTTACTACTGTCATCATATTGCTCTGTGTTTAGATGTTTTAAATATCATTTGTTCTTTTCTTCTCCTTTTATTTTTCTTCTTCAACATTAGTCAGATTTTTAGGTGACATGATTTAGCTTCTTTCTCTTTCTCATTTGCATTTTGGTTTTAATGATGGGTTTTTCTTTTTCTTGTAAATCCATGATAGTGATTATCATTTTTCAGATTCCAGATGCAGGACTTGAGAATTTCTTGCAGGGCTGGTTGTGTGATAGTGAATTCCCATAATTTTTGTTTGTCTGGGAAATACACTATCTCTCTCTAATTTCTGAAGGATAACCTTGTTGGGTATAGAACTCTTGGCTGGCTTTTTTATTTTCTTTTAGTATTTTGAATATATCATCCCTTTTTCTTCTGGCTGTAAAGTTTCAGTTGAGAAGTCTGATGTTAGTCTGATGGGGACTCCCTGATAGATGACTTGCTGCTTTTTTCTTGCTGCTTTTAGAATTCTCTCTTTGTCTTTGAGTTTTACCAGTTTGACTATAATGAGTCCTGGAGAGGATCTTTTTGGATTGAATCTGTTTAGGGATCTTTGGGCTTCCTGGATTTGAAGATCTGCATCTCCCTATATCTGGAAAGTTTTCTGTTGTTTCCTTGAATAAGTTTCCAGTGCTTTTTCCTTTCTCTTCCCCTTCTGGAATACCCATGATGTTTGGGCACTTGAGGTTGTCTGCTAGCTCTCTTAGATTTACTTCATTTGTTAAAATTCCTTTTTTCCTTTTTTTTGGTCTGCTAGGTTTATTTCAAAAAGACTTTCTTCGAGTTCTGAAACTCTTTCTTCTGCTTGTTCTAGCCTGATGCTCAAGCTTTCTGTTCTGTTTTTTATTTCTTTGAATGAATCCTTCAGTTCTAGGAGTTGTGTTACATTCTTTTTTAAGGTATTAATCTCTTCATAAATTTCCTCCTTCATATCCTGGATATTGTTTCTTCTTCACTGTGTTCTGTTATTGATTCTTCTCTTATCTCTTCGAGTTTTCTTAAGATCAGTGCCTGGAATTCCTTTTCAGACATCTCAAGGATTTTTCTGCTCTATGGTGTCTGACACTTGAGAATTATCATATTCCTTTGGTAGTGTCATATTTTCTTGTTTATTTGTACTTGTAGAAGTTTTTTTGTTGATGTTTGGTCATCATCTGTTAAGTCATTTGTTTCTTCTATGATTCTGGAGTGGGCTATTGGTGGAAAGACTTCCTCCTCTATTTGTAACCTCTGCTGGTGACTCTTCTTGTATCAGTGCAGTTGAGTGTGTGGTAGGCTGCCTCACCTCCTGTTCAGTCACTGGGTGGACCCTTCTAGAGCTTAAGCATGAGTCCACAGCTGCATGGTGGTTGGCATGCAGGACTGGTGATCAACTGGATAACTGCTTGGTCTGTGGATGGGCCCCTCCAGGGCTTGGGTATAGGTCTGTGACTGCATCAGGGTCAGAACGCTAGACTGATGCTCACCTGGGCACCTGCTCAGTTGGTGGATGTGCTTGCAAAGATTAAACTTCCCTTAAAGTTTGACCCTGCTCCCACCATGTCACTGAAATTACTTTTTCCAATGTCCTAATTTATTTCATGAATGGTAATTTTTCAGTGTTAATTTGAATAAAATTCATTGTTGCATTTTATATCAATTTGCTCCATTCATTTAAAGTTTAGTGAGTGTTTATTAAGGTCCAGGCATTGCCTTTGGTGCCAGGGATAAGCAGTGTACAAAACAAGGAAGCACCTTGCTCTCATAAAGTTGACATTTGAGGTGAGCACTTAAGTTATCCATAAAACTCATTAGCTTCAGTGAAACCATAGTATTGGCCCTTTCCTATATCTCAGACCTTCTCTGCTCAGTTTCCTTGATAGCACCTTTTGATTCTATCTGTTGCTATTCTTTTAAGGCCTTTCCTTTAAATTATTTTTGTCCTTTTTCCTCATTTACTCCTGATATGATTTCATCACCATACTACCATTTATTGATTCTGACTAAATTTCTATATCCAGCCCCAAAATTTCCTTGAGCTTCAGACTTTCATATATCAGCTGGAAAGCTAGTTTACCTGCATGCCTTGAAGAACCTCCAAATTAACATATGCAAAGCTTAACTGCTCTGCCTCCAACCCATATCATCTCCATGTTCTGTATCTTACCTGGTGATGGCATTAACCATTCCAACCTATACTTAAAACCTGAGAATCACCATCAACTCTCTTCTTTCCTTTGGTTGTCTCCATCTCCTACATGCAAGTAATCATCAGAAGGAGCCAATTTACATCTTTAATATTTCTTGAATTCTTTTCTACTTTGTTCTTTATCGTCTCCCTCACAGCCTAAATAAAGATTGGACATTTCCGGGTTAGACTATGGCATCACCTTCCTAATGGGGTCATTGCCTCAAGTTCATCACCCACACGACATCCAGATTAATTTCTCTGCTTAAAACTTTTGAATGCTACCCAAGAACAAACATTTAAGTATATAATTCTTGACACACAGTAAGTATGTACCAAATTTGGTTGAACTGAACTGGCATATATCTAATAAATTATTTTTCCCTGTACCTTATCAAAATACTTTTTGATAAATAGAGCATGTACAGGTACAGGGTAAAACAACAATATACCCACAGGTGGTACAGGATTACTAAATAATCTAAAGCTCTGCCTACAAGCTCTGAGGATTGGGTTCAAGGAGGAATAAAGAGCAACAATAACATCAGTTTGTTCAGTCAGCATTCCAAAGGATCCAAATTTGCATGCAAGCCAAATTCTTCATGTTTTGCTATCAGATCAGAAGTATATATATTACTTAAAAAAGGGGAGTGGGATTTTCCAAAATCTAGTTTTATGAGGTACACATTTCTACAGGCAGTATATTTATCAATTAAGATAAAAAATGTGGAGTAATTTTCATACACAAAATGTTCTCAAATAAAGAAATACTTATTCATTAATATTCTAGAACATAAGTGGTGATTTTTAAATTATTACTAGCATACATGTTTCCTGGCTACTTAGTATCAAAATCTTGTCCTCTATATAAACATTCGCAATAATAAAATCATAGAATTCATTAAATAATTTAAATCCAAATTCATAACCTCATTTGAGGTCTTTTTTCTGACGTACTCAGGTGCCCCCCCTCATTCTTTATACCAAAGATTGAGTTAGATGTTTAGACATTACCCCTCCATTTGTCCCTAGGTTTATGTTACTATTATTCAGACTCAAACTAATGCCTTATTCTTTTCATGGTAATTTTTGTTTAAGTAGGTTAGATATATTTTTTATGTGCCATTTATGTGATGAAATTGTATTGCTATTTGTCAACATGATAATGCTGTCAATAATTGATGTATATACTTTGAAAGTATAAAAGACGTGCCATTAAAAAAGCCAATAATGCTATCCATTACTTTAGTCAGCAAATTTGGCAGAGCTTAAGATTGTCATATTGAATTCTAAAGGTCATTTACAAACCATGTCCCTTGCATTGAGCATGTTAGTATTACCTTCAGGAGTGTTCAGTACTTCACATGAGGCCAGTTCATTCCTGCTATAGGGTAGAAATCATCTAGGGTTGTCTATTCCATGAAGCATCCTGGGTAACATCTCTTTTCTTTGATATATGCACAGCATGCATAATTCTAGATTCTTTCTAAGATCAGATCTTCTTCCAATATCATACTAACATATGTTAATAAAAATTCTTTTAGAGGAATCCTGTGAACACTTGTCTTGTTTTAAATACATATACATATACATTTTAAATATATACACGTGTGTATATGTTTTAAGCATATATATGTTTTAAACATATATACCTATACATACATATATATATATAATGTATATACATACATATATTTCAAGTATATGAGTTTTTAATGTAGAGAAAACATAGCGAACATTCTCTGGAATATTTTTACATTTGAATTCTGCTCCACAATTATTGTTTTCAATATATAATTTACATGAACAAAAAATATAGCAAGCACATTATATAATTAAGAGATTTTTATTAATTAGGAGATTTTTATTGCAAGTACTTAGCAACTTAATACTCAAAAGACAAATGACTAACATGGATTTTATATATTACTTCTTTGCAAAGTTCAAAAACCCCAGTTTTGATTTCTTCGGCCATTCTGTAATTGAGAGAGTATGAAGCATATTTTTTACTTTAAATATAAAACCATACATTACTCAAATATTTATTTGCCAATAGTAGCACCTCTTACTTGCTGTCCAAATGCATGGATTTGAGTGTTTTTACTATAGTGACTTTTTTTTTTTCAGTTTAGTCAGGAGACACAGCCTTGGAAGGAGCATTGCTTTAGAGCTTTTGCATCTATCCCCAAACACAGAAGGGGTTAATGTTAGAGTCAAGATTGGACTCAGGTATTCTTATTTACACTGTGATGCTTATTACCAAAGCCTGTTGTGTTAGATCACTTCAGCTCTAAATACTGTCATTTTCTCAATAATCCCTTTAGAAAAAGGCTGGGACCATAGCTTGAAAAGGCTGCATCTGTTCAACAGCACCATCATCTCTCCTCTTGTGAGATTCACGTGTCAGGCTCTGTTAAATATTTAACTGTCACTAGTAGAGACCTCTCTTCTCAACTACAATTGACTCATTGCATTTTGAAAAGGCAGTGATATTGACATCCCAGTTACCACCTCTGGGACTGCTTCTCAAGCTGGAAATAAAAAAGTTCTCTGTGGAAAAAGCCATCAAACAAGGAAAGAACCTTCATTTGCTAGTTTTTTCAGACTCATGTAACGTTTCAATCTTATTTCTTACTACTCACTCATACGCACTGTATTGATGCTTCTAAACCCTTGTTCAAGGTGTTCTCTGTCAGAAATACCCTTGTCCATATGTTCATAGGTTACTGACCCACCAAAACCCAAATCAAATGTCACTCCATCCCTGATGCCTTCTCTGAGCACTACCCCACAATATCATATAGTATTTCTGTTGTGGACTGCCACAGAACTTATCTCTACTTGTGTTATGGAATTGACATTTTATACTATGCTCAAACCATTGTCCCTGTCATTATATAGATAAATATATATATATTTTCTTTTTTTTTCTATCCCTTTTGTATTATGGTTATTTTTGCTCAAATATTATCTACTCTTCAAAATTGCAAATACTTTTATTATTTCCATTCTAAAGAAAGCAGGAAATTGAGATACAAAACATTTAAATATTTTTCTGGGAAATGCTCAGTTATCCAATTATACAGTAAGAACATAGAGCTGTCTCTGAACCACTATATTATATGTCTCTACCTTGCACAGAATAGGAATTAAATATAATTCCTACATTATTTGATGAATTTCATGGAAGCTGAACATATTTCTTTCTTTTTTTTTTTCTTGAGACCGGCTGCACCGCGCTCAGCCAGTGAGCGGTGACCGGCCATCCCCATATAGGATCCGAACCCGCTGCGGAGCGCTGCTGCGCTCCCAGCGCTGCACTCTCCCGAGTGCGCCACGGGCTCGGCCCTGAACATATTTCTTAAAGCATTTTTTTATTTAATTGGGTAAGTGGTCAGGCTTTTTTCATGTGACTAGTAAAACACTGTTCTCTGTAGCTAGTATAATACAGTAATTTTTCAACAGCCAACTGCATGGGAATCACAGGGCACCGGTTAAATTGCAGAATCCTGTGTGGCTCCCTACACCTACAGAATCAATTGCCATGGGAATCTGGGTTTGCAAGTTTCACAGATGAAGCTTACACACTTTAAATTTTGTAAAGCTCTGGTTAAAACAAAATTCAGGGTGTTTTACTCTATTGTGATGGCTCCCGTGAGGGAGTTGACCTTTCCTGTGTGTAAGGCCAGTGTTTATGGTTTCAGGCTTTCCGGTTGAAAGCTGTGAAGTTACTGCTTTAACACAGGAGGTGGCACCTGACATCTCGTGTCATTCACTTATACAGGGACTGCAATAGAAGGTAACCTTACGAGCAGTCTGGCCCCAGATTCCGTGTTCAGACCGAAAAATTGGTAGCTCTGAGAAAACGGAAACTTATCAGAGGTGAAAGCTGCCTTCCTCATTGCCTCCCCTGTAAGTTTGAAGGAAGCAACAAAATCTTCACATATCTATCTTCTGGCCAATCCTGGTAAGAGTTTCATTCCCCCACCCCCCACCCAATGACTTGTTTTGGTTAATCTACAACTCTTTAATTAATAACTTTTTTTTCATTTAACTTTTCATTCATTCAATAAACAGATATTTATTAAGCATCAGTATATGCAAGATACTGGATAAGAATGGGAAGTTAAAGGTGAATGAAACATGATCTCAGCCTGAGTAGAGATGTAGCAGCCAAACATGGGAATGATTATGTTACACACTATTAGAAGCCAAGAGAAGGAAAATTCTGCTTAGTAGATGAAGGTGAGAAGGTCTTGCAAGAGAAGAGCATGCCAAATAGAAGAAATAGTAGTGCAAAGAGACAGAAGCATGATATAGGGTGTTTAATTTAGGGAAAATGCCAGCAGAGGTTAGGGCCAACCCTTCCTGAAACAATTTAAATCACATTCTTCATTTTATTCCTAATTAAATTAGAAAACACGTTCTTACTCTCCTGTATGATAATTCTTTTCATAAGTCCTTTACATTCTTCTTTTTTCTCACTCCTTTTTAAATTCTTCTTTGCAGATTTTTCTTCAGATTTTTCCTTTCTCTCAAACTGATTGGCTCAAGACCAGGTACATTTTCTGAGCTGTTTTATAAGGTTGACAGAACGTTAAGAAGACTGCATATGCCCATTATGCTCTTAGGTTAACAGCTCTGTATCATATTGCTGACTTAGATTCATTTGAAGCATATATCAAGCAAAGTTCTGTATCAGGAAATTGAGGGATAATTGGCAGATAATTTCTGAGACTGTTGCTAACTCTCTAGTTCTATGATTCTTGAATTTATTTTAGAATATATATAGAATCAAAGACAATAGAATTAACTCTACTGATCTGTGGTAACCATAAACATGGAAAATAAAAATAAAAAAATCCTTAAATAACCTTAAAATTGGTTTTAATTTATTTTTATACAACCTTTTACTGAAACCTTTGAGAAGCAAAATTGACAAATTTTTGTTTCACCCCTCTTTCCCTCCTCTTACCACTGCAGGACAGATATATTAATATGAAGAGGCATACCAAGAAAATGATTGCAGAAATATGCAGCTGCAGAAAAGCAAATGGGTCCTCTATATATTGAAGACTGATAATGAATAATCAATAGTAAATTCCTTCCATGTCCATTTTTAGAGAGTCATGAACACAGTGGTTCATGACACTGATGTGCATTAAAATCACCTGGGGAGCTAGTTAAAGATACACGTGACCAATCCACTGGAGATCATTTTAGAAAAATTAAGGTCTATAGTCTTGTTCAGGTTTCAGAGGCACTTCTAGGCCTCTGACTGAAGAATGAGCTTGCATAGGCTATGAGCCAGACGCTCAGAAACTGTGTGCTGGCCTATGGGATAGGTGCTTGGTAACCGTCAGATAAGAAGGAAAGTAAGTCCTGGAGCTTCCTGGACCTTGGGAACCTGGTCAGCTCCTGGGGCCAAAGAACATCCTGAGACTTTTTTTTTTTTTTTGTCTTTTTCCGTGTCCGGCAACGGATCAGTGTCGCCCCCGTACCGGACCGGGACCGGCAACGGGATCGCAGCCCTTGGCGTTGCTCCCGTGCCTCGCTCATCCAGTGAGCGGGAACCGGTCTGTATGTGGGATCCAAACCCTTGGCGGGAGCGCCGCCGCGCTTCCCAAGCGGCGCACTATAGCAGTGCACCACCGGGCCGGCCCAGATCCTGAGACTTTTGAGAAAAGATCCAAGCATTAATAAAACAACCACAGGTGCATGTTTGCACACAGACTAATGTTATCAGTCTGCAGCTAGGTGATATAAGCAAGATTTCCCCAAACCGCCCTCTGAAGTCTCACTCATGTACTGGACGCACTGCCCAGGACGATCCCAATTGGGACTCGAGATCACTGTTCACAGGACTTCCCAGTACTGCTCAGATCTGCATGTAGGTGTTTCCCCAGTTTGTTGGTATAAACACTTAAATTTTTTTTTCTCTTCTTTTTAAATATGCCTGCATAATCTTGCTTTCTTTGTTTACTTGCTTATTGCTTTATCTTAAAAAATATCATAAACTGGCTTATTAGTGTGATCAATGGTTTCTTTTACCAATGAATCCCTTGAACCTAAATGAAAATAAAAACTTTTGGCAAAACAGATCCCAGGATAGTAAGTTTGGGGTGGAACTTGAGAATCTATGATTTTAACAAGTTTGGCTGGTGGTCATGATGTAAATCAAACCTTAAGAGCCACTCCACTAGGCAAGTATAATGATCAGTAATAGCACAGTCCATAAGTTTTGGCTAATCAACACATGTGAAGGATTAGATAAAGACAGAATATCAATCCTCTGATTTTGCAGACTCTATTGCCAGACTAAGCCAGTGAATTTCTTGTTTATTTATTTATTTATTGTTGTTGTTGTTCTAGCAAATTTTTACCTAATTGTTTAGTCTCATTGTGATATTTAACTTTCTAATTTTCCTCTGCAGAGAGCTATTATGACTTTGGAAAATTTTATGAGTTAATATACTTTTTTTTTCTCTTTATTTTTTTTGTCTAGATTTGTAGTTTGTATTTTCTAAATAGGTCCTCCCCCATACAAGAAGTCAAATAGAGTAGGTACAGGCTTTTCAGATATTTCCTGTGCTATGTAAAGAAAACACATTGCTGTGCCTTCCTTGGGGATTATATTGGATTTTCAAATGGCACCTCGTTATTGATCATCTGTCTCAAAGATTTCAGCAGGGACAGAATCCTGAGTGAAAAGAATCATCTGTATTGAGTGGTCGCTTACATTCAGCAAGAGGAAACCTGTGATTTTTCAATTTGTAGATTCCCATGATGCATATTGGACAGCTGAGCAATAAAGTGAAACAGATTTTACATACTCAGCATGCCTGTCACAAGACATATGTAATCCTTCAGGGTATACAGTGGTAAGAAGTTTAAAATGGAATCCCAGAGCAACCCAAATAAATAACTAACTCCCAACCTCTGTAAGAGTGGCAAAAGTGCATCCCATGGAGATATACTTGGGCTTGGTTTCCAAGGTAATCTTCCAATAACCAGTCAGCTTCTGTGGAGATATTAATAACATATTTTTACCTACATGAAAGTCTCAAATTAAGAATATTTATTTAAAATAATATTTAAAAAAAGGAAGCGTGATAATTAATGAACAAAGAATATTATGTTGAATAGGATTACATGTCTTTTACTGTTCAGATAAACTTTAGAATCAAGTTGATCAAGACTGACAAAATGACTTGCTGAAATTTAGATTGGGATTGCATTGTATCTATAAAGTTGGGAAGAAATGACATCTTTACTGTATTTAGTGTTTCAATCCATGAATATGCAATACCTCTCCATTCATTTATAGCATCTTTAATTTTTTCAGAAGTGTTTTGCAATTTTCCCACATAGATTCTGTACACATTTTATTAGATTTATGCCAAAGTGTTTGATTTTTTGATGCTATTTTAAATGGTATTTTTATTTTAAATTCCAGTTCTTTATTGTCATAGGAAAGCAATTGACTTCAATATATGACCTTATATTCTGCTTCCCACTATACTAACTTATTAATTCTAGTAAGTTTTCTTTAAAGACTATTTGATAGTTCCTACATGGGTAATCTTTGTATCATCAAATTTTTTAAAAAGTTTTATTTTCTTCTATCCAGTCTGTATATTTTTTGTTTCTTTTTCTTGTCTTATTGAACTAGCTAGGACTTCCAGTATAATGTGTAATAGGAATGGTGAGAGGGGACATCCTTGTCTGCTTACTTTTAATCTTATCAGTGGCATTTAGCTTTAATTCTGAGGTATTTTATGCAATAGTTGATATGCATATCACATTCTACTTATAATAAACATAATGAAATCCTCTTTTATTATTTTGTTGGGACTTTAAGAAGGATTCTACTTTGTTGTAGTCATTACCCTTATATTTATACCTATACAGTGCCCTTAATTGTCCTATTTCTTAAATAAACTTTTACAATCAAGTTTGTCCGTTTTAAATGGTTTTCCCTGACACTCACATATGCAACAATTACCGTTTTTGAATTTCCCCTTCTCCCTCTCTTCTTCTCCCATTTTAATTGAATTATTTCTACACTGTCAGAATATATATGTTATAGTATAACAATTACATACTAGTCTTTCACCCATTTCCCTATCCTTGTTTTAGTCTTTGATTTAACAATTAATTATATTAAATAATCACTGACAATCCATTTACCAAGGTTTGCTCAGTATGTCTTGGTTGCTCGAACTCATCCTATAGTAGATTCCTCATGAATGGTTCATGTATACAATATTCCCTGGGTTCTTGCACGGTTGAAATTGTGATTCTGTTTTTTTTTTTTGGGGGGGGGGTTGTTTTTTTATCATCTTGGTACATTAAAATTGCTTGGCTGGATATAAAAACCTTGGCTAACTTCTCATTTGTTAAATATTTTGAAAATGCTGCTCTACCACTGGTTTGTGTTGTATGCTGCTCTCGAGAAGTCGGATGCAAGACTAATATTCTTCCTATTATAGGTTTTTGATTATTTTATTCAGAGGAACTAGTGATTCTTTTTCTCCAAAACATAATAGCTTTAATAGGATATTTCTCAATCTTTGGTTTTTGGGCCATTTTCCCAGATACAAGTTAGGCCCTCTCGGAATGTATATTTAAATTATCTTTTATTTCCAGATAGTTCTCTTGGCTTACAGATGTAAATATCTGTTCTGTTCTGTTTGTTTTTCTTTTATATGAATTCTAATTATACAAAGGGAAGATTTTTTTTTCTTTTCTGTCTTCTATCTCATTCACTTTCTACCTAAAAGTTTTACTCCTTTTAAAAAATTTCAAATGTACTCTCTTGCTTGTTTTCCTGCCTTTCTTCAATGTTCCTTCTTAATTTTTTACTCCAATCTATGCTCCCTTGGACACCTTCGAATTTCTTCTTTATTTCAGGTTGACTTTGTCTTTTTCTTCAATTTCTCTTCTTAATTTGATTGGCTCTCATTGCTTTTCTTCCTGTTTCATTCTCTTTTTTGTTATTAGTTTTTAAATTTTCTGATTCAATGCATTTTTTAAAATTATAACTAAATGCTTGTTGAAGACTGTTTAATTCAGTTGGTGGTGTTTGCTAATTTCTGCATCCTTACTGAGATTTTGGAAAAAAACATACTGAGACATATATTTTTTAAATATCCTGTTTATTTTTTGCAGTACTTTCACATTGAATTGGTTTATTTTTTTTAAATCTTTAGCCTTTTGTTGACACTTTTTCTAACTCAAGAATAATGCTCACTTCTACCAGTATAGCGAATGTACTTTAAAATGTTGATGATGTTGGTGATGCTAGTGATGGTGGTAGGAAGAAAGCGGGATGGTGTGTCACGTTCGTCTTTTGTTTGTGTGAGATCCTTAACTTTTAATTCTTCTTTTTACTTTGCTTTCACTGTCATCCTTTCCTATTTATCTTATTCTTTCTCCAGAAGCAATGCTTCCCAAAATCTAATACCTCCAGATTTGCTTACTTTCAAGCCCCATTCCAGCAGCTGACACCGGAACTGTCGGTTCCTTGACTTCTGTTTAGTATTTTGGTACTTATTGTTGCAATTTCTACTTTTGGAAGTGATTTTGTCTTTTATCTATGTCTTCCGTACCAGTCTTCTTTTTCACAGAAGTGCTTAAGTTTCCCCTCCCTCGCTCTCCCTATCTACAGACTTTTGTCAGCCATGGGAGCTTTGTTGGAATTTGGTTTTTATTTCTCTCTTTATAAGTAATTAAAAGTTCATGGTATTCTCTGTCCCATAGTAATGCCTAAAGTCTGGCCCATTGAAATTTTATTTGTGTTCATGGTTGATATTGCAGTTTTTTAGAAGGTTATGTGGACAGATTCAAATTTAGATGGCCATTATTATCCTCCATACCTGGACAGTTGCTCAGAGAAAGTATTAAGCAAGGAAATGGCAGTTTTAGGTGAGTGGAGGCTCTACTGCAGAACTGAAAGAGTGGAATTAAGGATGCAGCAGTAGTTGTTCAGGTTGGTGAAGTGACTCACGATAAGAAAGTAGCACTGAAATCAAAAAGTGAGGATAGATTCAAACTGCATGCACCCAAAGCCACAAGGACTAATTGTCAATTTCTTCAGTTGAGCCTCTATTTGAAAGAACTATTACTTATGGACTGAATTTTTTATTAATCAAAAGCAAAATAATCAGTTCATGGATTAAGATAGGCTCCTACTGGTGAGCAATAAACATTCTATTGGTCATTGACCTTCAGGGAAATTTTTAAAGAAGCACTACTGAAAATGATATATAATAGCTTATCATCATCTCTTGACTCAGTAGGCAAAATTTTCACTTGCTGTTCTCATTTTTATAAGATTTCTTTGTTTTTTATTTAATTAATTTGATTTAGATAATTAAATTGTTTTAATTTTTGTTCATCATTTAATAATTATAACGTTTAAAGACCTAAGGCACGGTGCAGTTTCGCTGCTGAAAAAGTAAGCTGCTTTGGATTGAACAGGAATTCGTATAAACTGCCACCAGTACAAATCGTCTGGTGACCTGAAATAAACTACTAGAGTTATTGTAAGGATTACAAAATTAAGAAGCATAAAATTCTTGGAATAGTGTCTAGCACCCTGTAACTACTTAATAAGTATTAGGTATGATTGGGACCTAAAGCTGTACTAATTTATTTTGTTTGCACAGCTCTTCTTTTAGATATAGCTAAGAGCAGAAACGGCAAAAAAAAGAAAAGTATTTTTGTAGGTCATTTCCATCTGACTGTTGTCAATAGCACCAAAAATATCTTCAGAAACCTCTCCATTTTTAGAATCTAAAGTCTAAAATTGAAAGAAGTTACCTGAAGCATAAATGTTTAAAATAAAAGATCATTGTTACGAACATGGATTACGACCAAAGAGGAATATATTTTGAATAAAAGATAAACTGCAATAATAATAATTTTTGCAATAATAATGATAATAATATTCTTTCATAATAATTTTTTACTCTAATTTAATAGTAGTATGCTTCTTAACCCAGTGAATTAATTATTGACACTTGTTTTCTTCTACTGTGATATAACCATGAAGATAGTAAGTTTCTCTCAGGTGGATACTGGACTTAGTAGTTACTTTCATGACTATTTAAATAGTGCCATCGTGGAGCTTTCAGTCAACATAGCAGGATAGATGGTCCTCAGCATCACTCTCTCCCACAAATCAACCAGTTTACAACTATTAAAAAGCAATGACAGCCAAGATGGGGCCTCTAGAGTTCAGGGGAAGAGGAGGAGAAACCTATGGAGTTAATGAAGTTGGGAGAAGCCACAATGAGAGAAAGAATGGATTGCTCCTACCATTTCAAGCCCTGACCATTTCAAGGCTTCATGGAGCAAGAGCTGGCAAAAGCCACAGCTGTGCCCTTCCTATGAAGTTGTTTGGAGGTGAGAAGGGAGAAGAGGGCCTTGGTGGTCCCCAGGCCAGCAAGACCACTAACAGGTTTCCTGTGGACCCACATAGGAGCAAGGAGCCACAGACAACTGAAAAAACAAGCCACTCAGAGGCCAGTGACTCATGGCAAGGGAACAGTGCACAGCCTGCCCCATGAGAGGTGTCTGGAGTGCAGGCAATGGAGGAGACGGGCCCACGGTGGGAACACCGGGCACAGCATTGACAGCTAATCTGTCCCCCAGTCGGCACAGGACCACTCAGTGAAGACCAGTTAGGAATATAGAACTGTAGGGAGTGTAGTTTGCCAAAAAGTCTCAGGCCCAGACCAAAGTTTCCACACAACCCAGGTGTACTGGACCTCATGAGACCAAGAAGTACATACAAGATCAACAATTAAAACCAGAGCCTCACAGAAAGACTTCCCCAGGGAATCAGCAGCAAAGCAGCAATTTAGCTCAAGCACAGGGCTCAAGTGCTGGTCCCCACAGGAAGTTCACCCATTTTAGAAGTAAGCAAAGGACAAAAGTTAGTTCCAGTACAGAATTTAAGTGGTAGGAACAGCAAATAATCCAACGCAGAAATGAAAGTAACAACAAAATACCCACAGACAAGGGACAAAGTTTGATATTAACTAGTAAAGGTCTAACACCACCAAAGAACACCTATAAAACCTAGAAGGACAGGAAGCCCCCTGAGCTCCCAAGCCAGGGAGGCGGGAGAGCCATGGGTCTCAGCCATGTCTCCCCAAAGACCACACACAACCCAGCGATGACCCTTGAGCTGCTGCTGGAAATGCCCCAGGCTCCCGAACTGGGGTGACTGGGGGCAGAGAGCCTCAGCCACATCCCCTGACACCCGCAACCAGCCAGTGATGACCACTGAGACCCCCAGAATCCCCTCAGCTCTGCCGGAATGAGGGGGTGCTAAGGGCCTCGACCAAGCCACCCCTCGTTTTTTACTCCTCCCACCCTGTTTCCTTTTCCTTCTCCTCTCCCCTTCCCCCCAACTGCTCTGCAACATCTTAGAATAAAAAAAAAAATTAAAAAATAATAAAATAAATAAATAAATGGTGCAGTCATGATCTCCCCCTCCCTCCTACCCACACTTACCTTTTGAGGGGTCCAGGTACAATAAATAATCTTAATCTTGGGCTACAAGGTGTTTATTAGGACTGATTCAGTGACTCTGAAACCATCATCAGAAGAATGTGATGAAGCAGGAAAGAAGCTGGGATATTAGATTGTCTTTCTTCTCTTTCTCACTTCCTGCCTAGTAAGCCAAAATGAATAAATGACCTCAACTGCCTGTTAAAAGGTGCTGAGTAGAGTAGAAACTTATACAATGAAAGGAGATAAAATGAGTGGACAGAATTGGAAACCTTCAGCTCTGAGACACCTGAGAAGCTGTGTCCACAATGAAATCCGTTTGGGCCCTGTTTACCTTCGATATGTTCCAATTAGATAAATGCCTGTTACATTAGCTCCTACTTGGAAAAATCCTGTTACTTTTAAAAAGTTCTGGGAGAAGATAATGAAAATACTGATTAAAACAAGGAATAAATAAGGGAAAGAGAAACAAGGGAGATGTTTCTATGGGCCACAGTCTAGATTTGGACCCCACTCTATATTCCTGTCTAGGATAGGATGCTTGCCACTGGAAAGCACCATTCCACTCTTTAGCTTACATGAGTATATTTGTAAACTTCTGAGGAAACACCAGCAACTAGGAATACTAGTAGTACTGAAGCGTAAATCTTAGAATCTTAGGTAAGCTTGCATTTACCAATGAAGAATTAAAGCAAGCATCACCTTCCACTTTCTATCTCCATGGAATCCCCCAAAACTCATCCATGAATATCCAAACCTGCTTCCCTTGTTTCTATTGCTGTGTTCAGGAAAGATGAGCACTACAAACTGTACATGGAAAACAATTTTCATTACTTGTGGTACTGGCAATTGTTCACACATCTGTAGGTGCTTCCTAACATGTATGAGAGTGTTATAGACCTTAATGACTGTGAGATATGGTAATAAATATTAAAAAGAGGTGAAAATTGTGTGTAATATTATAAGCTAAAGGCCTTGGGAGTTACTGTTTTGTAGGTGATGGGGTCCTAAATATGGATGAATTCAGATCATCATCTTGTGCAAAATGCAAATAAAAGAAAACCCTGTAATGGAAAACAATAAGAAGATCATAGAGTTGGCAAATAAACCGTATTTGTGGTTTAAATAAAAATAAACTAATGCATGTTCAATAAAACCTTGTTATATAAGTTACTGTAAGAAATTATTAGCTGCATTTACATTCCATTTTTTAAAGTTTTGCATGAGGTCTATTTTTATTTAAGGAGTTTTTAACCATAGAATATACACTCGGTTCCTTACAGGCAACGTAGCTCACATCACAATTTCAATCTAAACCTTGAGTTTGGCGGTAGAGCACATGAGAATATTGTTGAATGTCCTCAATCACCACTTCTCTGCACTTTGGGAAAGAAAACCAGAAGAGGAGGTGGGTGGGAACAGATGCCACTTAAGTAGAATTCCACTTGGGTTATTTTAAGATTTAAATCCTCTACAATCTGAATTTATGATTAATTTTCTCTTCATGTGGTATGATATTGTTGTAGTTGAGAAACAGAAGTTTGGCCAACAAATATTCAGAGTAAACTATTTTTTTAAAAAAATTTGGAGTTAATTAGATGGATTTTTATAAATCCCAATTTTGCTAAGCCTCACTTTCCTTCATTTAAGATGAAGATGGTTCCGGCCATATTTCTTGAACATAATGTCCTAAGGATTAAAAATGTATCTACTATACATTTGAACTTTTATTGAAACATTTTGTTTAAAGCCATAGTAATAAAAAGTGGAGTGTTAAGGTCAAAGTTATCCTGACTACACAATTAATTAGGTCACATAATCATATGTTGAGAAAAGCCATTTTCTTTCACTAGGATTTTTATGAGGCCGTAGAGCTAACAGGGTTTCAGTTACTAATACAAAATTATAGTTTTTAAAAAGGCCAGGCAAGCTCAAATATAGAAAGAGAAATCCCAGCATATTTTTATAAATGCAAAGAAGTAGTCTTTAGTATGTGCTGAGTATGTAGAAAATAGAGAAAGAGACCAATTTCAGGGCTACATGATAGAAACATTTTTTCAATGATGTTTTTCATATTTTATTTGAATAATAATTGCATATATCTAGTTCTCATTTATCTTTTTTCACTAAGCTATTTTTAGAGCATTATTAGGCCCACAGCAAAATTGAATGAAAGGTACCCACACAAGCAGCCTTTCTTGTTATCAATATCCCCCACTAGAGTGGTACATTTGTTGCAATTGATGAACCTACATTGATACATTATTATCTCCCAGAGTCCATAGTTCACGTTACTTTTTACACTTGGTGGTGTACGTTCTACTGGTTTGGACAAACATAATGACATATAACCACAATTACAGTTGTTCCAGCACCGTTTGCTAAAAAGCAGAGTAGTTTCACTGTCCTGTGCTGTACCTATTCATCGTCTGTCTAACACTAATCTTTTTACTGTCTCCATAGAGTTTCCTTTTCCCAAATGTCATACAGTTAGAATCATACAGTATGTAGACTTTTCACATTGGCTTCTTTCACTTAGTAATAGGTATTTAAGGTTCGCCCATGTCTTCTCATGGCTAGATAGCTTTTTTTTTTTTTTTTTGGTGAGGTGTCTGTTAAAGTCTTTGGCCTATTTTTTAATTGAGTTGTGTTCTTGTTATTGAGTTTTAAAAGTTCTATGTATATTTTGAATAGCAGTCCTTTATCAAATATGTCTTTTGCAAACATTCTCTCCAGTTTGTGCCTTGTCCTTTTATTCTCTTGACAGTGTCTTTTGCAGAGTAGAAATTTTTAGTTTTAATGAAGTCCAGCTTAACAATTCTTCATGGATCATGTCTCTGGCGTTGTAAAAAAAAGTCATTGAAAAACCCAAGGTCATACAAAATTTATCTTGTGCTATCTTATAGGAGTTTTATAATTTTTTACCTTTATAAAGTGTTTTATAATTTTTTACCTTTATAAACTGTTTTACCTTTAGGTCTATAATCCATTTTGAGTAAATTTTTGTGACGAATGTAAGGTCTGTGTCTAGATTTAGTTTTTAAGTGGATGTTCAGTTGTTCCAGCACCATTTGCTAAAAGGAGTGTCTTTTCTCCATTTTATTATCTTTTCTTCTTTGTAAAGCAATTGTTGACTATGTTCATATGAGTCTATTTCTGGGCTGTCCATTCTGTTCTATTAACCTACTTGCCTAATTTTTGCCAGTACACTGTCTTGATTACTGCAGCTTTGTCATCTAGTGTCAGTCTTTCAACTTTGTCCTTCAATATTGTGTTGGCTATTCTGGGTCTTTTGCTTTCCTAAATAAACTATAATCAGCTTGTTGATAACCACAAAAGAACTCCCTGGGATTTTATTTAGAATTGCTTTGAATTTATAGATTAAGTTGTAAAGAAGTGATGGTATGGAGTATTCTCATTCATGAACATGGAATATCTCTCCATTTATTTAGTTCTTTAATTTCTTTCATCAGAGTCTTATAGACTCATCTTGCTCATATAGATTCTATACATATTTTGCTATATTTATACCTAAGTATTTTTTTCTGGTTAGAAAATGCTTTAAAACTAAAATTAGATCAAAGAAAGTGGGGGAATTGGAGATTCTACAGTACTGAATCTATTAAATTTTGAGTAGTTTTAAGTTACTCACAAGATTCATGATAAATATATGCACCATACAGGAGAAATCATGTAGATACATGAGTTGGGAAAGAGCTTAAGAAAAAAGAAAGTCAACAGAGTGTAACCATAATTATGTGACTATGAGCTAATGAACAGTCTGTACTTGATAGATGGGCTATGAAAACAGAGGCAGACTTTAATTATGAGACTCAAGAGATTGCAGCTACATCTCAACCAGAGTATTAGATGTATGAGATGCTATGATTAAAGGGATGTAGGAGTCAGGAATGGTAATCAATTTGGATCAGGTGAAGCAAAAGAAAACCATTTCATTTGAGACTTTTAGATTTTAAGTTTGGAGTGGGAAACACAAGTGGGAGGTTATGATAAGTATTTAGAAATTCAACAGTTAGGTCTCAAGCATTTTTACAAACACTGCACTTGGTTATTCAGGCTTTTTATAGAGAAGAGCAAGATCACCTACTGGTGTCAGCTCTAATTTGGCACATTTAATGAATATTTATTTTGCAGCTACTTTGTATCAGAGGCCATTCCAGTCTCTGGGTACAACATGAACATATTAAATTTGACCTTTCTGCTTTTCATTAGGCAATTCTTCTTGCCTGGAATGCACTTTCTTTTGTATTCCCCTTTTCAATATAACATCAAATTGTATGACTATATAGGGTGTGAATTTCAGTCTACATATTTGTGTCTGTAAGAGCTATATTTTATTTATATAATTCCATTTAATTTTAATTTCCAACCCTTATATTAACTATCTGTAAGGAAACTTAATTTCAGTAGTTCTTTTGGGCCCCACACATAAGGTGGGGTTGTGTGCCAATTCTTGGAATTAATACATAGTGCAAAGGTATAAGGGAGGTGGTGGGATTGAAAGTGAATTATTGCCTATGAGAAGTAAACTTACATCCAAATAATATGATAAATCTAAACTTAAAAGTAAATAAACAGGTTATGGTAAGAAGCTTATTTTTATTCCAAAAGTGTTGGTTTACAGCTGGTAACAGAGAAGAGAGAATTACTAAACTTAGCTACTTTGGCACATAAATAAAAATGCAGTCTACAAACCAAAATAGATCCAACTAGGAAGCTTTGTGTATATTTTTCTGATGCTGAAAATAAGTGTTATTTCATGCTTCAAGTTAGATCCAACTAGGAAGCTTTGTGTATATTTTTTCTGATGCAAAAAATAAGTGTTGTTTGATGCTTCAAGTTACATTGTCCAATATTTATTTTGGAAATTTGAATTGCCAACGTGGTCCCATCACTCTTTGCATTCACATGGTTTGAGTTTCTCGTCCTTAATTTGGTGCATTTTTGTCATATTAATTTACATGTATATTTATTAATTTATATAATTATATACATTATTATAAATATGTCTGTATGTGTGTATGTGTAATCACAGGCATCTTTTCCCATGACAAATAAAAGCTGTGCATTCTGCAAAGACAGATGAGACTCAGTAAAATTAAAAGAATTTGAGCTCTACATGTAGCCAAGATTCATTTAATTTTTTCAAGATGACATATAAACTAAAACACTCCAAATTTTTGATGAATGAGAAACATACACATTTTCTTTTATAAATTATAACTGACAATATTTGTTGCATGCAGCATATGTTGAAATAGAGTGAAAAATACATTATTGTTAGTCAATTTTTCCCTTGAACTCTGGGAGAAAACTTTGTTTTATGTAGGGTCCCAAACAATAAGATTTCTCCCACTCCATTTTCATAGTACCACACAAAGTTAAATTATTTAGTGGAGATTCTTATGTTGTTCTAACAGATTCTAAAGTACACTGAAAATTAAATATTAAAGTATGCCTAAACCATGCTTAGTTTTAGCATATTTTATTGTAATTGTCGACATCACAAAATAAGTTTACCCAACCTCCACCTGCTTAGGACGTGTAATTTACAAATGAGTACAAGAATAAGATTTTTGAAAAGGAAAGAAAATGTGGCAGTGAAGAGATATAGGAAGATTATTTGAATAACAATATGTTAATTGTTTTAAAAAGTAGGGATATTGCTCACATACCTGTTGGTAAAATAATATAGTGTTTAAGTGCAAGGTAAAAAATATACTAAGACCAGCTGATTTCAGTGGAATGCAAAGCAAGAAAAAACAATGGAAATTTGATAGCTGGACACAAAAAGGGAGATAGATAATTATTGGAACTGAGATGAGACAACTATATATAGTTTTTCCAACTTAGAAGAGATAAAATTTGCTGCAATTAAAAAAGTAGCAAGAATGTTAGACACTGGTAAAAGATTTGCTGAGAAAGGACCCTGTGTCTGCTCTTTGGGCTGAAGAAGAGGTGATTAACAGAACTCCTTGATAAGCTTAGAAAACTTACAGTAGAAAAGGCTATCTAAGTCCCACCTCAAGCCTATTGATTTGACAGAAAGCAAGTGCCCTCAAAGTTCTCAATATTACCATGGCACAGGAGAGTAGAGTAGAAATGGTTACCTGGGGGTGCCTAAGCAAATGAACCTATTGCAATTTCAGACTTCCCATGGGTCCCAATGAAGAAACAGGAGCAAATAAGCAAGTGACTATGTGGCTGAGAGTGGACTGATTTGATTGTAAGTAGCAATGAAAGCCACAGTCCGGAATATGATCTGATACCTAATCAGAGCATGATTGTTTCAGCAGGTATTGTGTGCGGAGGTTATAACCAAGAACCAGAGTCTTCCTGCTGATGTTGTGACTCTGTGAAAGCCCTTGGAACTTGAGATTGAAATGAATTGGGAAAAAATAAAATTTTTATAACTGGACACAGTGAGAATACATACAGAATTCAGTTAAAGAAAAGCAAAGAAGACATTTCTTTTCTCCACAACAAAGATTATGACTATTGTATAGACTCATACACCCTACCTATATCTGTTCCTATCTCTATACCTAAATTTGTATCTAGAACATTCATCTATCTATATCTACATGTAGATCTATAACTACTTACAAACACATATGCACACACACTAATAAAAATGTCTAAAAAGGCATATTACAAATTAACTGAGAAGAGAGAAGGAATCATTGGTATAAACAGTGTGCAGAAAACCTACAACTTTTTGCTATATTTCTTTTTGTCATTGAGGGATTTTACAATGAGAATGAATATTTATGTTTGACTTTAAAAATAAATTAATTAAAATAGTCAGTATTTCAAATTTATAATTATATAATTACATTATTTATGAGTTTGAGTAAGTGAGTTTTATGTTTAAAAAATAGTGTACAGACAAGGCATTTTTAGTTGATTATTAGCCACTTTGAAAAGCTGTAGGTTTTCCAAGTGCACTTTACAACAATCACAGATGTCTCTCACTGTAATGGATTTATTGGATATATTTATTTCTGTTAGCAGAGTTTTGTTTCATGTATTAGACTCAGAATAAGACTTAAGGCAGTGCTTCTCAAGCTTTAATATTTGAAAATGGTGACCCTTTTAAAAATGCAGACTCTGATTCAGTAGGTCTGTGGCGAAACTGGAGAATCTGCATTTATAACAAGCTCCCAGATGATGCCTTTGCTGCTTAAAACTCCTAAAGACTGTCAATAGTCAAAATATAAATATTAAAAATGTAATTAGTTAACTAATTAATTATAAATTAAAACAAACTGATAGAACCATGTTTACAGTAACTAGATAAATTAGATTTACTATTTTTATCTGAATGTTTGCACTAGTGTTGTAATGTCTAACCAACTGTGGATGGAATCATGTTATATCAAAGATCATTTGGCCATCATGGCAGATTTCATTTGCAGTCCATTAGCTGCAAGTAAGTGAAGCAGGAAGGTAATTGTTTGGAAGAGAGTAAGGTAGGTTACTCAGTTTAAGAAAAAAGCAAATCACTCACTTGGTTTGGAATGCCAGGTTCAAGGCAGTCAAGATCTTAGGAGGAAGGAACTAACAATCTCTTCCGATACTACCACGGTAGGTCTTTTTGACAATGTTCAACCTTCCATTTTTGAGGAGAGTGAATTTTATCACCCCAGCTTGGATTTTCTGAAGCAAAAGTAGGGTGTTGTTTAATGGAAGAGAAAAAAATGGAAAATGAGTGACAAAACAACAGATGCCAACAGCATCATGATGAACATCGTAGGGCCGGCCCGGTGGCGCACTGCTACAGTGCGCCGCTTGGGAGCGTGGCGGCGCTCCCGCCGCGGGTTCCGCTCCCACACGC
>NW_007726112.1:862077-925236 GCF_000696425.1 Galeopterus variegatus | reverse complement strand
TGGCGCTCCCGCCGAGGGTTCGGATCCCACATGCAGACCGGTTCCCGCTCACTGGCTGAGCGAGGTGTGGGCGCAGCACCGAGGGTTGCGATCCCGTTGCCGGTCCTGGTCTGGTACGGGCGTGACACTGAGGGTTGCGATCCGTTGCCGGACACAAAAAAAGACAAAAAGGAAAAAAAAATGATGTACAGCATAATCAATTTACAAGAAACTGGGAACTTAACTAGACCAAAGTACTGCAATTCAAGCAATTCATTTTATGTAGGTCCGAGAGAGAGAGAGAGAGAGAGAGAGAGAGAGAGAGAGAGAGAGAGAGAGAGTGTGTGTGTGTGTGTGTGTGTGTGTGTGGTGAAGTACCTCCCAGGACAATTAAAACTTATGATATAATTATGAAAGCATCCTTGGTTCTATAGAGTAGTTGTATCAGATAGATATTTAAATGCATATTTTTCCACATTTAAATATCTCCAAAATCAAGATGTATTTTACAACCTGTAACATTTGAACATTGAAGCACTGGAACACAGTTTGATTGGAAGCATTTCTTTTAGTGACATAAAAAGTGATGACCCTTGTTAAAACTGATGGCATTTTATATTTGATGAAATATGATAGTGATGTAAGGAAAATTAAATGAGATAATGTATGTAAAGCACAATATTTGGCATGCAGAAAGTGCTTTACAAATATTGCAATCATGATGATAATAATGATAATGAATATACATTTGCCTGAAGTAATCAGCTTATTCTAGTGCACAAATGTAAATAATAATTAGGGTAATCTTACCAGTGCAATTTAAAACATCACACTACTAAAATTCTGTGGTCCAAATTACTTCATGAAATTCAAGGAGGATATATGACTAACTGACTTACTCAACAAAATGCATTTTCTTCTTTTGAACAAAGATAGTAAAAGGGAATATGCAATAAAAAGTTGCAATGAGAAACTGTGCCTGTGCAGTCTAATCTTTTAAGGTAGGCTAGGGATTCAAATATATCGCAACTACTCTTTCCTCTTAAGATCTATGTATAAAAGTTTCCAGACTTCAATCTCAGAACTAGAAAAAGCAGGTATATTATTAAGAGAAACAATTAACCAAATAGTTTAGGTTACTCCAAAGACTCTCTGAAGAGGAGATCCTGAGGGTTCTTTTTGTCAATAGTGAACATAGGCAAATATCCTAGCATTTGAGCAAAGAACAGGGCACTCTTCCTTTTAAAAATAGGTTTTAAATGAAGATTAGAAACATTAATTATTTACAACTGTTAAAAAAGCAAATGACCATGTATATAAAAATAGCCTACAGTGTCAGCTTATATTTAGGGTATTTGAGTTTCAATTGTTTTTTACGTATACTTTTTGTCACAAATAGTGAGTTACTACTGTAAGTAAAGTAGTTAACACAGCATATTTCTGAAAAAAATATTGTGTGCAAACTTAGTGTACATAAAGTTTCATTTTTTCTTCCAGCAACTCACATTATATTTTCAAATGAGAAGTTAATTAATAAGGATCTGTTTCTTATTTCTTTCATTACTGGTTAATTTGTATTTCTAGCTATTACATTATCTTTAGTTTTTCTACACTGCATTATACAAGCCTCACAGTGAGAAATGTCTATAAACAAACCTTGTTACACATAATAAGTAATTATTTAATTCTGCTTCATTGGGTAAATACTTTTATAAAATAAAAAATATTTCTTCTTTTGTAATATGCATAAATACCTTGTAATATTAAAAGTATCATTAAAAATTCTTATGCAAAATTAAAGATCTAAAAATGTGTTTAATGTCCTGTTCTTTATATGGGAAATACACTAACCATGAACATAAATTTATTATAAACTAAATATTAAATATATAAAGAATTTGCACTATCATCGAAAGAGGATTTTATAGTATTCCTTTCTTGTTTCTGTATAATTTTCCTCTCTGAATTTGTGAAAGCCTATGGGCTCAAATAAAAATCAACATTTTTTCCCCTTAAAATGAACATTTTTAAAGGGAAAGCATATATAGTCAGCCCTCTGTATCCTCAGGCCCAACCACAGATCAAGATTACTCAGAAAAAAAAAAAAGATAACAATAAAATATAAAGACAAAACAATATAGTATAACAACTATTCATATGGCATTTACATAGTATTAAGTATTATAAGTAGTTTAGAGATGATTTAAAGTATACAGGAGGATATGCATAAGTTATTTGCAAGTACTACACCATTTATGCCAGAGACTTTAGCATCTGAGGAGTTTGATATCTGCAGTGAAACAATTCAGTCCCCCAAAGTTCATATATCAGAAGCTTAATTCCCACTGTAATTCTTGAGGGTAGGAAATCCTATTGCAATAATTGAAAGGTGGGGCCTTGAAGAGATGATTAGATTGTAGGAACATGCCATAGTGAAGGAATTAATAATGGTGGCCAGAGGTATGTTTCTGAGGGCTTTAAAAGGATAGCATATGAGATTAGTCTCTTTCTGCTCCGCCATTTCTGCCATGTGAGTCTCCTGGGTCACTGTTGTGACCACCCAGACCCTCATCAGATGTGTCCCCCGGACTTTGGACTTCCCAGCCTCAGAAACTATAAGCAATAAATTTTGCTTTCTTTAT
Source organism: Galeopterus variegatus (assembly GCF_000696425.1). Taxonomy (NCBI): domain Eukaryota; kingdom Metazoa; phylum Chordata; class Mammalia; order Dermoptera; family Cynocephalidae; genus Galeopterus; species Galeopterus variegatus. The sequence goes on along the minus strand of NW_007726112.1, from coordinate 922,615 downwards.
AAATCACCCAGTTCCAGGCATTTTTGTTATAAGCAACAGAAATGGACTGATACAGAAAATTGATATCCGAAAAGTGGGGTGTTGCTTATAACAAATACTTGAAAATGTGGAAGCAGCTTTGGAACTGGGTGTTGAGGAGAATACTTGAAAATGTGGAAGCAGCTTTGGAACTGGGTGTTGAGGAGAGGCTGGAAGAATTTGGAGGAACAGTCTAGCAAAAGCCTAGATGCTGCTGAAAGTTTAGAAGACAAGAAAACCAGGGAAAGTTTAGAACTTTTTAGAGACTGATTAAATGGTGGCAGCCAGAATGCTGATAGAAATACGGACTGTAAAGACCATTCTAGGGAGGTCTCAGACGTTAAAGAGAAGAGACTTATTGGAAACTGGGGTAAACATAACCCTTGCTATGACTGGCAAGGAACTTGGCTGCATTTTGTTCATGCCCAACAGTTTTGTGGAATGTGAAACTTCAAGGTGCTGACCCAGAGTATTTGGCAGAAGAAATTTCTAAGAAGCAAAATATTCTGGAAGCCACATGGCTACTTGCAACAGCCTATGCTGAATTATGGTGCCAAAGGCATGAAAGGAAAGCAGAGTATAAAGATTTGGAAAATGTGAAGCATGTTCATGTCATAGAGAATCAGATAGCATTTTCAAGAGAACAATTCAGTAGTTTAAGACTGTTGGCTAAGGAAATTAGTACAAAAGAAAGGAATTATCAATAGAAGAGGAAAAAGGCTCTGAAGACATTGCAGAAGCCTCTGGAGCCAACCCTCCCATTACAGGCCCAGAGGCCTAGGCAGATAGAATGGTCTTGGCGAACAGGCAGGAGGCACCCTCCACAGCCTCTCTGCCTAGAGCCACCTTGGGATGCTGCTCCCCACACCAGCACCTCAGCTACTTTGGCTGCTCCAGCCATGGTTAAATTGGTCCCAGGTATGTCTGAACCTGCAGCTTTGGAAAATAAAATCTGGGAGCCTTGGTGGCATCTGTGTGATGTTAGGTCTGCAGGCTTACAGAATGCCAGAGCTGTGGAGCCTTGGGAACCTCCACCCTGATTTTGACAAACGTATGCAAAAACCTGGGGGCCCAGGATGAGATTTGTTACAGGGTCTGCTTCACTGCACAGAGCCTTCACTAGAGCAATGCCGAGTGGAAATGTGGTATTGGAGTTGCAGCAGAAAAACCCCAACAGCGCCATGCTTAGTGTAGCTATGGGAGTGGGCCTGCCATAGAGCCCCCAGACCTATGAGTTACCGGATTGCAACACTAGCCTGGAAGAGCTGAAGTGTGGCTTGAGACCAGGAAAGCCATAGGAACAGGACTGAAACCCTACACCAGCAGGCAGACAACGTTGAACATGGAGTCAAGGTAAATGATTCACCTGCTGTAAGATTTGATGCCTGCCCTGATGGGTTTCAGACTTCTTTGGAACCTGTTGCCCCTTTCTTTTGACTTATTTTTCTTTTTAAATGGGAATATGTACCCTATGCTTGTCCCACCATTGTATCTTGGAAGTAGATAACTTGAGTTGATTTCACAGATAGAACTTTGGACTTTTGAGTTGTAACAAGTTAAGATTTGGGGAATGGAATGAATGTATTTACCTGTGAGAAGGACATGAACTTTGGGGCCAGGGATGGAATGCTGTAGATTGATTGAATTGTGTCCCCCAAAGTTCATATATTAGAAGCTTAATTCCCACTGTAACCCTTGAGGGTGTGAAATCCTATTACAGTAATTGAAAGGTGGGGCCTTAAAGAGGTGATTAGATTGTAGGGCCATGATGTAGTAATTGGATTAATAATGGTGGTCAGGGGTGTGGTTTTGATGGCTTTAAATAGATAGCAGATGAGAAGGTGAGTCTCTCTTTCTGCTCTGGCATTTCTGTCATGTGAAACCCCTGGATCACTGTCACAACCCCCCAGATCCTCCCCAGTTGTGTTCCCTGGACTTTGGACTTTTCCCGGCCTCAGAAACTATAATCTATAAATTTCGGGGTTTCTTTCTTTCTTTTTTTAATAAATCACCCAGTTCCAGGTATTTTTGTTATAAGCAACAGAAACAGACTAATACAGTATCTGTGGGAGTCCTGGAACCAGTCCCCCTATATACTGAAGATCATCTGCATTGGCTTTACTTTTATAAATAATGCTTAAAACTTACCTAGTTTCAAGGTATATTTTTAAATTTTTGCAAAAATACATACAAATAAACTATAAGCAAACCAACAAATAAAACCTTTGCAAACTAGGTGGATTTACCTAACCCTCAGCGCTTTAATTAAGCCAAGACCCAGAGTTATTATCAATTTGGTTTACATATTTTATATAACTGCCTAAGAAACAGTAGAATTTTGTATGAAATCATAGAATATTAAAGGTAGCAAACAAGACATGATATTCAATGAGTACTATAAAAAGTGATTTAGGCATGAAAATCAACTACAATGTATTTTGAGAAGTAAAATTTTTTTTTAAAGTTATTTAGAAGCACCTGCATTACTACCATTGTAACCTGTTAAGTGTGTGAGTGAGGCAGCCTGAGGAATGTGCAGTTTAGTTGTGTTTGTAAGGGTGTAGTTCATAGATTAAAAATCAATAGTATTGCAATTTTGCTGTTATCAGGATTCGTTTCTAATTAACTATAATTAGGCAACAAATTAAGCATTGATACTTACTTGAATGTGAGAGCACTCTGTTACATGGTACACAGAGAAATGTGAGCCTCAGTTGGTTTTTTTCTTAATGAGTTTTGACTCATGTACACCTGTTTCTTATTACCCAGTAAGAGAATTACAGCAACTACAAAGGTCAGAAAAGAAATAAAAAACAAAAAACAAAAACAAAAATCAGTCAAACTTGCCACAAACTAAAAGGAAGGTAGCAACTGCCCAACATTTTTACAAATTATCTCACAGTTGTAACGGATAAAACATCATTTAGAATGTTTCTATTTGTCAATGTAAGTATGAAATAAACTGTTAAAAGTGTTGTGCTTCAGAGCATTGTAAGTATTAAAATATCCTATGAATAAGCATAAAATGCTTTTTAAATTTTTTTTCAGTACAAAAAATAATAGAACCCAATATCAAATTTTAAGTATCATTTTGGCACCTTTATAGGAGCCTTTGCAAAAATACATTAAATTATTTAACTTATCAACTTAAATTCCACATTGGCTATTTTTTTTTCTTACAAGCTATTGAATTTGCAGAGAGAAAATTACATTAACATAGGCTAAATAACTCTTTTAGCTAGATAGGTAAATTAAAATACTCCATCTCTTTTCCCATGAATTTTAATACCATTCTATTAAGTATTATTTATTGAATTCCTATTATAGGCCAGCCATTGCTATAACTACGTAACAGGCTTTATCCCATTTATTTTCACAATAATACCATAAGGTAACTATAATGATGTCAACTTCACAAATAAGAAAAATAAAACAAAAATTTTTATCAAATTGCCCAAGGTCTCAGAGCTATTAAGCAACACACCCAGAGTAGTAACTTAGATGTGTGAATTCCAGAACTTACGCTGTTAACAACTGTACCTCTGTATAACAGTATTTATTCAATTGCTGATAACTTAGGCATTTCAAAAACATGCTCCAAAATTTTATTATTTCTAGAAAATAAATCAGAGTTCTTCTCCTAGCTTTTCAAATTATTTATTTTTAGAGAAAAGTTATTTTTAATTCCAGAGACTATTAAAAGGAACAACAATATCTGCTTTGTCTACCTTTTAGAATTATTATAAGAAATGTTTGCACATTAAACGTGGCAAAGTGTTATAAAAAATATTATATGTAATTGCCACATATTAAGTGCACCTATGGCATTGAAAGTAGTTATTGGTTTAAATTCCTTATGAGTAAAGATCTTAAGAAAAAGAAACTTGCCTGTTTGAAGAGGCAAACTGTAATACAGGCAGATCATTACACTGTACACTAAACCAAGAAGCCTTCCTTGAAATCCTGAGACTTTACAAAAAGTTAGAGAGATAAATGTACATGGCAATTCATGTGGGCTTTGTAATACTTATATACTAATGTTAGGTCAGTTTCCTTATGGGCCTACTTCTGGGCTATTATATAGAGACATACTAATAAACTACAATGACCTAAAAGCTGATATTTCTAAGTGCCATCTCCTAATCATCATTATGCACTCTTTGGAGACTCCAAGGGGCATTCAGGGGCAGTTTTTATATCTCAACCATCCCTTAGAACAAAATTTGCAAACTCAAATGTCCAAGTGACATGCAAAACAGACCAGCTGTAGAGATTACAATGATATTAGCTTCAACTGATTTTTGACATTAAGGAATGTGGGACTTCTATTGCCAGCTATTCTAATTTTTAAGAGATGGCAGATTTTCGTGTATTGATTTTGTATCCTGCAAATTTGCAGAATTTATTTATCAGCTCCAAGACATTTTCAGTAGAGTCTTTAGGTTTTTCTGTATGTAGGATAATGTCATCTGCAGACAGGGACAATTTGATTTTGTCTTTTCTAATTTGCATGTCCTTTATTTTTTTCTTTTCCCTGATTGCTCTGGCTAGTACTTCCAATACTATGTTAAATAGAAGTGGTGAAAGTGAACATCCTTGTCTTGTTTCTGTTCTTAAAGGAAAATTTTTCAGCTTTTCCTCATTCAAATAATATTGGCAGTGGGTTTGTCACGTATGGCTTTTATTGTGTTCAGTTATTTTCCTTTTATATGTAATTTGTTGAGAGTCTTTATCATGAAGGAATGTTAAATTCTGTTAAATGATTTTTCTGCCTCTATTGAGATAATCATATGGTTTTCATCTGTGATTTTGTTATACCCCAAAGATGAACTACCAGAAAAAAAAACAATCAAGAAATCAAAAATATTTACAATAGCTATGCCCAAAATAAAACAGCTAGGAATAAATTTAACCAAAGAGGTGAAGGATCTCTACAACCAAACTACAAATCACTGTTGAAAGAAATTAAAGAGGACATGAAAAGATAGAAAGACATCCCATATTTGTGAATTGAAAGATTAATGTTGGGAAAATGTCCATACTGCTCAAAGTGATGTACAGATTCAATGCAATTCCTATCAAAATACCAATGATATTCTTCACAGAAATAGAAAAAACAATCCTAAGTTTCATATGGAACAATAAAAGACCCCAAATAGCAAAAGCAATCCTGAGCAAAAAATAAAAAAAAAAAGCTGGAGGCATTACACTACCTGACCTCAAACTATACCATAAAGCTATAGTACCTGAAACAGCAAGGTACTGGTATAAAAACAAACACAGAGACCAATGGAACAGAATAGAGAACTTGGAAATCAATCCACATACTTGCTGCCAGCTGATCTTTGACAAAAGCACCAAGAATATTCATTGTGAAAAAAACAGCCTCTTCAATAAATGGTGCTAGGAAAACTGGATATCCATATGTAGAAGAACATACCTCTTGCCATATATCAAAATCAACTCAAAATGGATTAAGACTTAAATATAAACCTGAAAATATAAAACTCCTAGAAGAAAGCATAGGGGATTCACTTCAGGACCTAGGAATGGGAGAGACTTTATGACTGCAACCCGCAAAGCACAGGTAACAAAAGGAAAAATAAACAAATGGGATTATATCAAGCTAAAAAGCTTTTGCATAGCAAAAGAAACAACTAACAGAGAAAGAAAAAAAGAAAGAAAGAGAACAATCACAATAATTTGTTGAACTTTCAAAAGAAGAGAACAGAACTATGATTACTCCAGGTGGGGAATGGGGAGTGGGAGAGGGGTTAGCAAGAAATTGGTTAACGGACAGAAAGAATGATTATGTTTTGCAATGATGAATATGTTAATTATCTTGATTCGATCATTACATATTGTACACAAGTATTGATAGTCAACTATGTACCCCACAAATATCAATTATGATTCAATAATAAAAAATGAACAATCAAGAAATTTCAGAGGATAAATTGGACATGAGATTATAGTTCCATATCAAAGTAATCATCAGGCAGTTCCTGAAACAATTAAACATAGTTACTCTATGACACAGCAATTCCACTCCTAGGTATATACTCAAGAGAAATGAAAACATATGTCCACACAAAAACTTGTACATAATGTTATAGCAGCATTATCCATAATAGTCAAAATAAACTCAAATGTCCACCACCTGACAGATGGATTTGCAAAATATAGTATATCCATGTAATGGGAGATCATTTGGCCAGAAAAACAAGTCATGATACATGTTAGAACATAGATAAATCTTGGAAACATTATGCCAAGTGAAAGAATACAGCCACAAAGACCACGTAGTGATATGGTTCATATGAAATGTCCAGAATCAGGACATCCACAGACACACAAAGCAGATTGGTGGTTGCCAGTGGCTGGGATGGAAAGTGAAGGGGAAAGAGGCTGTGAACTATGAATACGGAGGAATGGAGAATGACAGCTAAATGTACAGGGTTTCTTTTGAAGGTGAGAAATTTCTAGTTGATTTGGGTGTCTGTTACAGATATCCGTGAATGCAATAAAAACCACTGAATTGTTTACTTCAAATGGATGAATTATATGGTATATGTGTTCTATATTAATATAGCTGTTTTAAAAAATGCTAAAAAAATACCCTAAATAAAGATACATTTTCTAAAGCACAAAAGAGATGGCAGAAATTGGATCTTTCAGTGAAACCCTTTCAATTTTTAAATGTTTGAAACTAACTCAAATTAAAACAAGATAAGCTGTCTAAACAAAGTAATTCTATTTATGGGATTCATTTTGTAGTCTCCTTATTTATAATCTCTAAATCATACTTTTATAATCTCTAAATCATCCCTTGTATTATTCTCTATAAAATATTATCTTATTATCATTTGATACTTATTAACATCATATATTTCTTCCCATTGAAGGCAAACTTGAAACATTTTTATGAAGGCATAGTTAAGCACCTATTCCCAGTTACTACTATCCAAGGAATCCTTTATTTCTGGTTACAGTAGGATTACCAGTTACTAGGTTCTCTACTGAGCTCATACTACTGTAGAGGTGGTCTCTCCACCTATAGCCTGATTACTGTGTGTGGATATGGCTGAAATTTGCATGTTAAAGGAGCAGGTGCTTTGCTGGGAAGAGAATCAATTAAACACAGGACCTAGAGATGCTCAAAGATACATGGCCATAGGTGTGGAGAGTGACACTTATTTTCGTAAGATTCTATAACAAAGCCAGAAACTCTTTGGCAATTATGTGGACCAAATGTCTATGCACAGTGGGATCTTCTTGCTAAATTTGGAATGGCACAGGACAAGCTTCTCTCTAAACCCCTGGGTGCAAGGTGACCTCTTTTACAATTGAACTAATACTACATGCCTCTATTGAAATGACTTTGTGAAGATGGGGGTTGGGGGAATAATGCATTTGAAACACATTGGGTTCCACATATATAAAACCATGATGTAAATTCAAAGTGTTAGTATCAAATGATAAAACAATATTAAGAAAATCTTCTACTCTTTCTTTCAGATATAAGATAGCCATTGTAACTTTGACTTTGTTTTCAAACTATATGCCACACATTCAACTTTATATTCATGCATTTTCACGAAAAGGTTGAGACAAGTTCAAGTGGAATTTTGATTAACATCTCTGTGTGGTATTTCCCAGCAGGAGCAGGGAGAGGAGTGAAAAAGAAAACAGAAATATCTCTTGGACCCATGGTCACCTCTATTAATTTTCTAATTTCCACTTTGGGAGGTCTTTGCAGATTTTATCATCATGCCCCTTTGAAGCCCTTTTTTTACATTTATACATATTTATGGGGTACAGTGTAGACTATCAGTATTTGTGTACAGTATGTGATGATCAAATCAATATTATTAGAATGTTTATCATTATAAATCATAATTACTTGTTGTGTCATTTGCCCAATCACTCCCTATCCCTTCTCCCCCTTCCTATTTCCCACCACTAGTAACTATAGGCCTGTTCTCTCCTTCTGAAAGTTTAATGTTTTATTATGGTCTTCCTGAAGCCCTTTGAAGAAAGTTTGGTGTTGTATTAATAACAAAGATGTCACTGTTGTTGAAGATTCAAAAAATTAGGTCAGCATCTCAACATCTACTATGCCTAATGATTCTTTCTGGAGGTTAAGATACCTTAACCAGTTTTGGTAAAGGTCAGTTTTTATATAGATTGATAATCAAAAGCTGGAAAACTTTGAGTTTTCCACTTTGAATACATGAGTTTCACATGAGTACCCTCCCACTTTCAAGGGGAAGTTTAAATTGGTTTGAAAGATGACATATTTTAAATATGGCACATTTATTCAAAATCTGTTTTACCCTCAGCAAATATAGAACCCAAGACTACAGCTGGGAAAATGTAATTTCCTTTGAATGATAAGTAACACTAAATATCCACCCAAACAGAATGCCTTAAAGTAAATACTATTTTATCCCCAGCAGGATCTCATGGATTACAAAAATATTACCTTCAAAACGATTTTTCCAGCTTTTCAATTTACCTTATCAACTTCAAAAATTTTATTTTCCTGTTGATGAAGACTTAGCAGAAGGGGGTAAAGCAATCTTGTTATAATCTTTGTGCATGCCTTTGGATATCTGTGTTTGAAGTAAGAACACATGGTTGTCAGATTTTAATTCCATTTTGGGAAGAAGACATCAGGTGCCATAAAGAAAACTACCAAACTTTGAGAGCCTGATGCTCGAATTATTGATAGATCAATGTCACTGCTTTTAATCTCTAAATTTAAAATGTCAAAATTTTTACCAAGTAAAATTTCTTTTCAAGGTGTCTTGGAAAAAATGTTATGGACCATTTTAAGTTCTATTTTTGTTAGTGTTTCAACTCAGTTTATAAGTCAAATCTATATTTTAACTCTTAACATAAGAACCAACAAAGCATGAAACCTAAAATAGATTCTCCTAGGTACTTCTAGGTCACACCAGAATATCAATACTGCAGTTCTTGGTTTGGATTCATTATATATATTTTTTCTGGTGGAGTTTTAATAGAATCTTTTGTTTTTATTAAACAGTCAAAGAAAACAAGTTTAAATAGTTTATAGAGATATTTATTTATATTACATAATATATGAGCATACCCAAATGTATGGAAATACAATGATCTTTCCCAAAGTAAGTTTGTGGAATACTAGTTCCATGAGATGCTATGAAAAAAAAAAAAGGAATTAAGGAGAATTCACATAACATCACTTTGTATCCCATAAATTTATTCAATAGACAGTTTACAATAAAAGGTAACTAAAATTTTAAGAAAAGAGAATTCACAATTCATATTACTACATTAAAGTCTCTGAGAAGTTTTACAATGAATCCGTCTTGCTCTTTCTTTACCAATTACTTGCAATTACATCACAAATTATGTGACTGCTTTGTGATTATGTGTACAGTGTAACAAAGAATAAATGACTCATACTTGTGGGGAAAACTGGAGGCCAAATAATTATTTATTTGATGAAAAGATGTGGATAAAAAAGTGTTCTCTAAACATTTGAAATAAGGGTACAAGTTCAGAATATACATTTAAAGTTTTTTGAGGGGAGGGGAGGGTACTACTTTTTTGTACCCATGCATTTATTTGTCTAAAAAGTCCTAGATATAGCTCATAAAGAAGGGAGAGGTAGAGGTAAGCTTTCTTTTTCTTTATAGGGAATTGAAATACTGAAGAAAAGGGGGATGGTGTTGAGCAAATGGAGTTCCAAGGTAAATCCTTGTAGATGAATAACACCTTCTGAGAAGTAAAAGGGAAAAGAAAACCATGTTTAAAATTTAAAAATAGAGACTAATATTTTTTAATAAGTGCAGTTAAGTATTTTTAACTATACTAAGAATGTATATAAGCATCACTTTTTTGAGGGTGGAAAAAAGCAGGAGAAAATGTAAAAAGGAATGGGAATTAAGTCTAGAAGAAGGGTTGAGAGAGACAGGTGAAATTTTTAATTATTAGGAAAATAAAAGAGAGGTGCTGAGAAGGAAGAGACAGAGACAGAAAAGGTGGAGGTCTATAGACAGTGAGCAATTTCTATGATTCTAACGTGTGTAAACTGCTGTGGTTACAGGCTGTGAAGCAGTTGAGCTACAAACTTGGGGAAAATACTCCTATCAGATTTCTTTGAAATAGTATTTAGCCAGTCAGGCTATGTCTGCACCTCTTCAGTTGCTCTTTGTTCTTATTTCTCAGAGAACATCTTGGAATGAGGCTGACACAAAAAGCCCAGTAGGGGGGAAAATATGTTTTGTGTCCCAGGCAGTGGCCAGAGAACTCTGAAATCTAGTTAGGGATAAATTTTAGTTTGAGAAAATTCGGGAATAAATAACAAAATGGAAAGGAAAGAATAATGAAAAACAGAAACGAAGGAAGCCAGAATGGAAGTCTGGAGAAATAGGAATGTGTTGGAGGGACAAGAAGCGGCCCTATTCTTCCTGTCCGTATTTATCCATATCCTTCCAGGGCAAACTCCTGGCTCCTCATTGGCAAAGCAGTGTGTGAGAGCACTTGAAATTCAGGCAGTACCACTTATTATTAGATGTGTGATTTTAGGCAAATTCCCTAAGTTCTTTGTGCTTTCATTTTCTTAATTTTTCAATAAAGATACTAATATCTAACAAATGAGATTAGTCTCTTCAGTCTAAATTATGTTTTCTCATCTCCATTCCCCTGACTATTAAGTCCTTTTGCCCTCTGTTCTTGAATTAACTTTTTATGTGTGTCTTCGTAATGGAGCTAACATCTCATCTTCTCCAAACTACAAAGATATTTTCCATTTCCTCTATCCTATGTGTGTACGACACAAGCTAGCACTGATTGCAGTATTTCTTAATGATCTTGACTTATCTCACGGGTGTAAATCTCCTTTCTCCAACTAGTTAGTAAACACCTTAAAGTTAGTTAGAGCATTGTCCATTCCACCTTAAAGTTAGTTAGAGCACTGTCCATTCCTTGAAATGTGCAGGACACGTTAGGAGTAAAAATAACTGGGAGAGAGTTCTTAAACCTCAGTTTCCTTTCAAGGTGATTGAGGGTAAGATTTAAGTACTTTCTGCCTCATTTTATTCACCAGTACACAATTAAGTTGAAATACATGTTTATAGAATTCAAAAAGTGTTTAAGTCAAAAAAACTTAAATTTGGTAGAATTCAACTAAAAACTGTTATTTAAATATCTTTACTTCTTTTTAACAAGTCTGAAATATGAAGGCAAGATCTTGGATCCTCTTTCATCTGATAGGAAAGAAATATAGAAAGATATTGTCAGAGAATACTTCTAAGGTATCTATTTTCAGAGTGTGTGCCTGCAGGTAGGGCTTTAAAGATACAGTTATTGCTGCTGTTGGGGCTCAGAAAACAATATCCCAAAGTAAAGGCCTCAGAGGCAGCCACGGAAGTAAAGTTTCTCTCTGACCTTCTCCTGCCCTCCTGTCTCTTGCCCCTCATTATTCCCCGAGGCCAGCCATAGAAACCAGAATCCCCTCTTCCCCATGGAGGACCATAGAAATCAGAACTCCTTTTCTCCAAACTTAAAAATATTACTCTTACTTTTCCCCACCTTTCTGTGTAAGAACTGGTCATAAAGAAATTCTCTGACCTGTCTTGTTTGACTGTAGGTCATAAGATCCCCATTCCAGAGAGGGTCCTTCCACATACCCTGAAAGCAGGAATGCTACACAGAGAGGCTAAGAAGAATCTAACCAGATAGGCCTTACTGAGCTCCTCTTCCCAAGTTAGTCTACTACTAGTAGATCATACTCTTTTTATCCGATCACATTCTATATGGCTATTCCTACTTCAAAAGTTTAATTTCTCCACTCTGTCTTTTCATTTCCTCTCTTCTCATGAGAGATGAGTTAGAGAAAAACATTAGATCAAGTGCAAGTCTTCTATCCATTAAATTAAGCATTATGTGATGCCATGTTTTCATTATTTTAGTAAATATAGAAAGCACTGGTAATGAAGTCACTCTCTATAGTCAACCAACCTAATGTGTGAGCAAATCCTCTATCCTGTTTTCTCTTCAAATTATTTTGATTCTAAGCAATATTCTCTTTTTCTGTGTTTAAGCTGTACTTAAAAAAAATATTTTGTGTATATATGTTTGTACATGTTTGCATTTTATGAGGAGAGAGTGAGAGTGAGAGTGGTACATGGCATCTTGTACTAATTTTTGACTGTCCTAAGATTCCAAGGTGAATCTGACATTGTTTCAGATTCTCTTACCCTGGATTTGATGGGTTTCAAATCAGTAATGAGATGTCCTCTGATCTCCAGCCTATGCCAGCAGCACATTCTTGGCAACCTGTCTCCTCCCCCATGTTGTACATGATTTCTTGAAAGTTGTCAAAGACGACTTATTCAAAACTGCCATCCAGCTCTCTTGCACATTAATGAAGCAGGAAAATTCTCACTGGTTTCTTGCCCATTGATTCTGCTTTCTTATATCCTGTCTACTTTTCTTCTGCAGTCATGATAATATATACACAGGCTCACCTGCCTCCAATATGTTTAATATTCAATCCCAGACTCTAATGACATGAGGATTCCCTAGAATATATTTTTGTTGCTTTATTATGTGCAAAAATGCTCATCCCTGTCAGTGTGAAAATATAACCCAATACCATTCATATGCTTTAGTTGCCCTGTCTCCTTAGCAATAATATTTGTTCAAGAGTATGTGGAAGTAACTGTGGACCATAAATAGTACAAGAATTAATGGTAAGAGAACTTTTCATCACAGTTTGGAATCCTTACAAAATGATAACTCAGGGTGTCCAAACAAATTGACATTAGCGAAGTATAGTATTCGGATTTTTTATTGTTTTTGTTGTTTGTTGTTGCTGTTGTTGTGTTTGTGTGTGTGTGTGTCTGTGTTTTCTTTAAATTGGCTTAACAGAACTTTACTGAAAATTCTTAATGGATTCTTTAAAAATATTTCAGGATCACTTAATGGTATCTTGAAAAGAAGTCTAAACCAAATAATATGTAAGAATATTCACTTTTGCATACTCTAAAAGCAATTTAGAAGTATTGGTAAGTATTTTATGTAACTTAACATTTTAAGATGAGTGCATGACATTTGACAAATCTGAAACAAGTATGATCTGTCATCATGTACCTTTATGATATTCCCCTCTCACCAGATGATATATTTTATTTCACTCAACAGTCATTCCATTTTCTTTCACTGCTATTTCAATATATTTTCATTTCATACTGATCATATTTTGCTTTTTAAAAAATATTTGAACAGACCGTTCTTTTTATATATGATGTTCTTGATGTAAAGTATATTCAAATGGCCAATTTGAAATCATACTAGTATGGAACAGTTACCATAGACTAAAATCAGCTCACGTAATACCCAACAAAGGAAAGATCTTAGTGATGTTATTTTAAAATATTAGTATGGTAAAAATTTGGCTATGCCTTGTATCAAGTCACTACTTAAAACAAACCAAAGAAAATATCAGAATCTTAATGGAAGGTAAAAATTCTGCCATTTTTAAACAAGAGGAGCAACTTCCTTTTCTTACGGTATTGAAATTTAAAGTATTTGTTTCTGAGTGCCACGAACTAATAGTTTTCACTAGTGTTAAAAAATTTTATATTGAAGGTTAGGTTTATCTACAATCTAATGTATATTCCAAAAGTAAGAGGTCTCTTATTAACTCTGAATGAGCACTAAGAACTTTACATGCATTATAATATCCAATCTTTATAACAATCTTATGCATTTTATGTTCATTTTATCTTGTACATGATGAAACTGGGGCTCAGAGAATATAACTTAGTTGTGGGTGGTAGAACCATAATGAACCACTGATAACAGGTAAAGTGACACACTTTGTCTTTGAAACACCAGAAGATGATTTCAGGTAGGTTTTTAGAGAAGTATAGGTTTCATACGATTTACATTCTTACGTATTGGTCCATGTATTAAAACTTTTATATGCATCATTACAATGGAGGCAACCTACTCTTATTAATTACAACTTATTTTCATTCCACTCTTCCATTAATTTTGAAAACTGTTTTCAGTAGTTCTTTCATTTAAATGGTAATAATGACTAGAAATATTAAATATGGCTGCATTTTTGCAAAGGAAACTTAGAAGAGACATCTATCTTATTCAGAAATTATAAATGTTGGTCTTTAATAAATATATAGAAAGTAACATAACAAGAATGGCAAAATAAAATAATTCTATTGCCTATCCATATTTTAATAATATTAACCAAGGAAAGAAATATATATATATATATATATATATATACACATAAACATCTAAAATGACTTAGATATGTATATGTAAGTTTCATATCTAAAATTCTTTTCTGGATTGCTTACTCCTTTGTTCTTTCATTTTCTTTAAACTATAGATATAGCAAATCCTTTTTTCCTCTGGTATAAAATATATATATATATATAGTCAAGATCATTAGACAATATATATTGCCAGGAATATATTATGAAAGTCATTAGACTATGGTAAGTTGCTTCCCACTTACTTTTAGAGGGCCACCCACTAAACATTCTAATTTAGTATTACAGTGTGGTCCATAGGCAACTATAGTCAAACAAGTTCCTCTGGTGACTCTGATGTAATGTTTTAGCAATCACTTCTCCAGATAATTTAATTCTCTTAATTTACTCTTTACTAACTTCTAATTTGGTTCTATGGTTTTAAAGGTTTTTTTATAAATATTTTTTTGTAATGTGGGTAACCAAATAATTATAATCAAATTTGGTTTACCTTGACTAGGTAGAACATCATACTTTTAAGGCTTAGGTCATAGTTTGAGCCCTACTCTGTTACCATATACTAGCCCCCAAATTTTCACCAAGAGCCTTATAAATATATTTTTTATAACCAGAGAAAGCACACTAAGGTGTTTGTAAAAATCAAGGTAAATCCATGGTTACTGATGAGCTAGTAACTCAGAGCATATGCTCAGTTTAGGGTTTATCATCCCTACCTTCCGAGTACTACCTTTAAATTCTTACTATGTCCACAACTCACATGCATTATTATTTACTTACTAATTTCTTTAGATTGACTCATTTTCTAAACTTAAATACATAAATACTTTCACTACTGTAAAAGAAAATGGTACTAGTGCCATAAATAAATTGAAAATAAATGAAATAACACAAAAGTAATGCTTCTAAATCTAGCTAGATACTGCTGTCTGATAGATTAGGCTTTAAGCCTAGGTACTGCTTTCTCTTTGGTAAAGATTTGCAAGTAAGAGAAGTGTCAAATATATACTAACACAAAATGAGTGAACCAAAGGATACTTTGAATAATTCACGGTGAGGATCAGACTTGAACATTTTTTCACATATTAAAATGCCTCAGAATCTGGATCACGGAGGACAATGAGATTATATTCACTACATGGAAAAATAAATTCATGAAAAGAGACATATTGCTAATTGCTCATGAACATGAACATTCAGAGTACAGTGATAGATTTATGATTATAATCCAAATTTCTAATGTTTAATTTATTAACACTTTGTTTCACATTGGGAAAAAATATAATGTGATCTTCCCTTTCTGTCTATATGGGTGAGTTACAAAGCCTGAAAAACTTCCTGTTAAAAAAAAAAAATTCTTGATAAAGCAGCACAAGCATCCTTTTAAATTACTAATTGAACTTTTGGAAGAAAAAGTCCTAAGATGTAAAAAATAAAAAAAGGCAAAGAATCTGAAATAGTAATGGAAAACTAAAGCTGAAGTAGCAAGTGATCTCATTATAGAGAGGAAATAAGGCCTGGTCCATGCAATATGAATTGGAACTGAGGAATTTATACAAGACTGAAAAACTCCATGGGCTACTCCCTCATTGGAGTATATACTAGAAAAAGTAAATATTCCCTATGGCAATTAAAGAAGACAGGAGAATTTTTCTGTCTTCATGTAGATTACAGGTAGGAAAAAAAAAGTCCCCTAGAGAATTCATGGCCAGAGGTATCTTCACACAATTTTAGGCCTGAATTTATACTACGTGTGAGTCCTAGGATACCACAAGCTAAGAACGTAGTGTGGTTTCAAGAATTTCGGAGTGCCAAACATAAGTAAGTCATGTTTAGAAGAATTCAATTCAGTCTTACGGAAGTTCAGTAGAGAATAACGAAGTATGAGTTCATAATCCCAAATTATCAAACACACTAAGAAATGAGTCACCATGAGAAACAGTCAGCAGAAACAACTATCAGCAAATTAGATCCACACATTTTTTTCTATTTTAGAAAGATCAGATAAAGTACATAAAGTAATGTGTTTAAAATTGAATGAAACTAAAAAGCATGAGCAATAAATAAGAAGTGTTTAAAAGGTAGGCTTCTATTAAAACCAAACCAACCAAACAAACAAAAAACACAAATGGAATAGCTACAATAGACATAATAACTGAAAATAGTGGATCACATAAACATCAGGTTTAAACACACTGAAGATACTTAGATACTAAGATATTAAACTGAAGATTAGCCAAACAAAGGGATAGAAACCATAAAGTTTTAGGAGATTAAACATTAGAACATTCAATACATTTTTTTTTGCAGAACTCTACAAGGAGGAAATAGAATGCTAGGGAGACAATATTTGAAGAGATTTTGGCTGAACATTTTCAATAACTAAAGACATGAAATCTTAGGTTCAGGAATCTCAACAAAATCCGAACAGGAAAAAAAAAAAAATCGGAACTGTCATGGTGAAATTGTATCACTACAAAGACAAAGAGTATCTTAAAGGTTATAAAAAAAAAAAAAAATACAAAAAAAAATACAGATTTACTGCAGTCAATATTCAGACTTACAGACAACCAGACAACTCTCAATAACAATAGAAGCCAGATGATAGTAAAACAATCTCTTCAATTTGCTAAAAGAAAATAACTATAACTTAGGACTGTGAATGTACCTTAACTTACATTTAAAAGAAAAGTAAAATAGAGGCGTACTTAGATAAAATTAAGAGAGTTTACCTTTAACAGATACTTATAAAAAAAAAAACTTCTAAAGATGGACATCAAGAAAAAAAAAATAAGAAAGAAAGTTTGAGATGCAAGATGAAGAATGTGCAAAACTATTGGTAAAAATGTGGATAAATCTATATTAACATTGATTCTATAAAAATAATAATGATTTATTCATGGTGCTATAAACAGAGAGTGAAAAATAAATTTAAATATCTCTATTAGTCCATTTTTGTTTTGCTATAGCAGAATACCTGAAACTGGATAATTTATGAAGAAAAGAGGTTTATTTGGCTCATGATTCTAGGTCAGCTGCATATCATGTGGGCCTCAGGCTTCTTCTACTCATGGTGGAAAATGGCAGGCAGCCAGCAGGTACAATGGCAGCTGAGAGGAAGCAAGACAGAGAGAGAGGAGGTGCCAGGGTCTTTTAAACAACCAGCTCTTGTGGGAACCAATAGAGTGAGAACTCACTTACTATCCCCACCACCACCCAGGTAAAGCATTAATCCATTCATGAGGGATCCACCTTCATGACTCAAACAACTTCCAACACTGTGACATTGGGGATCAGATCTCCAAGTGAGTTTTAGGAAGACAACATATAAACTCCATCATTCCATCCCTGGTCCCCCAAAACTCATGTCACTCTCACATGCAAAATACAATCATTCCATCCCAACAGTCCCCAAAGTCTTAGTTTGTTCCTGCACTAACTTAAAAGTCCGAAGTCTCATCTGAGACCAAAGACAAAATCCCTTCCACCTGTGAACCTATAAAAATCAAAATCAAATTTATGTACTTCCAAGATAAAATGGTGGAAAAGACATGGGTACACATTCTCATTCCAAAAGGGAGGAACAGGCCAGAAGAAAGGAGAAACAGTCCCCAAACAAGTCCAAAACCCCGTAGGGCAGACATTAAATCTTAAAGCTCCAAAATAATCTTTCACTCTAAGTCCTGCATACTGGGCACATTAAGGCATTTGGACCCCCAAATCCTTAGTCAACCCAGGCCCCATAGCTCTGTTGGGAGCATCCCATTGCACTGTGCTGGTACCTGCAGCTGTTCCAGGTGGGTGTTGCACATTGCCATGGTAGTACAGTTCTGGGTTCTTGGTGGTAGCCACACTGCCTTGGCTCTGCTAGTCATTTCCCTTTGTGGGGGCTCTGGCTTCACCTTTCTGCTCTGCATTACTCTAGTAGATGGCCTCTACGGTGGCTCTGCCCCTATGAAAAGACTCTGCCTGGGCCACCAGGCTTTTCCATATATCCTCTGAAATCTGGGTGCATGCTGCCATGCCTCCACTGCTCTCATGTTCTGCCAACCTTTAAATTTAACACCACGTGGGCATCACCAAGGTTTCTGGCTTGTGCTCTCCAGAGCTGCTACACCAATCACACTTGGGGCTACTTGAGGCAGGGCTGCTCCAGCCAGAACAGCTGGGATGCAGGAGAAGGTACCCAAGGGCAACTGAGCTCCAGGTCTGTCCTCCAGAACAACGCAGTCCTTCTAGGCCTCCAGGTATGTGATGGGAGGGGCATCCTTCCAGACTTCTGAAATGCCTTCAGGATGTTTCTCCTACTTTCTTGGTCATTAGCATCTGGCTGCCTCATAGCTATGCTAATATCTTTAGCAACCAGTCCCTCTGCTGTACCATTAGATTATTATCCTGTTCTCTGTTCTCTACCACATGGCCAGGCTGCAAATTTTCCAAATTTTCATGCTCTGCTTTCCTTTTAAATTCTGGCTTTATGTAATGCCTTTGCTGCCATAACTCAGCATAGGCTGTTGCAAGTAGACAAGCAGCCTCCTCAACACTTGGCTGCTTGGAAATTTCTTCCACTAAACATTCTGTTTCAAAACTCTTAAGTCTTACTTTCCACAAAGTCATAGGGCATGGACACAATGCAGCCAACTTCTTGCTACTGTGTAGCAAGGGTGATCTTTTGTCCAATTCCCAGTCAGTTCCTCATTTCTATCTGAAATGTCACCATTGGAATGATCTTTACTGTCCACATTTCTGCCAGCATTCTGGTCACAACCATTTAACCAGTCTTCAAAATGTTCCAAACTTTCCCTCATCTTTTTGTTATCTTCTGAGTCCTCCAAACTCTTCCAACCTTTTCCTATTACCCAGTTCAAAAGCCACTTCCACATTTTCAGGTATCTGTATAGCAACACCCCATTCCTGGGTACCAATTTTCTGTATTAGTCTGTTTTTGTGTTGCTATAACAGAATACCTGAGATTGGGTAATTCATAAAAAAAAAAAAAGAGTTTTATTTGGTTCGCAATTCTGGGACAGCAGCATCTCATGCCAGCCTCAGGCTGCTTCTACTCATAGCAGAAAGTGGCAGGCAGCCAGCAAGTACACGTATATCACATGGTGAGAGAAAGTAAGAGAGAGAGAGAGGGGAGGTGCCAGGGTCTTTTAAACAACCAGCCCTCATGTGAACTAATAGAGTGAGAACTCATTCACTCCCCAGCCCCTCAGGGAGAGCATTAATCCATTTATGAGGGATCTGCCCCCATGACTCAAACAGCTTTCAACACTGCCACATTGGGGTTCAGATTTCCACATGAGTTTTTGGAAGACAACACATACAAATTCCATCAGTACCAGAAGAAAAAAAGTACCATATATGACCGAAGGGAATGTTCAAGTTAAATATTTCTATATTTCTTTTGTTTGGGGGGTGAGTAGGATAGAAATAATAATTAACTTTAAATTTAACTCAAAATATCTGTTAAAATGCTAAAGACAACCATTGAAAGAATAGAAGAAATATAAAATTTTATAAGAGATGACTGGAGAGAGAGAGAGAGCATAAAAGAAAGGTGCTCACCCAGACTCAGAACAGTAGGAGATCTACTGTTGTCAAGTGTTCTAATAAAATTTTCTTATTCACACCTTTTGTGTTGGGTTAGTGAGATCAGTGTCTTGACTCTGTACTCTGTGCTAAAGGAAATAATCTGCTCCTGTTTTCATTGGCTGCAGCTGACAGGCTGCAGAGATTTCCTTGTTGGCCATTTCAACAGCCACTGAAGAGCAAAGATTACTCCAGCCTTGGAATTTACTGGTTTTGAGTATTCCACAGCATATCATTTTTGTGGAAAATTCTACTACTTTTTAGAATATGGCTTTAGACAACAAGGGTAGAGAGTGTTTAGTACTCTTGATTTTTCTGATGTAATAGCCAATTCAAGTTATAAGAGAATTATCTTTAGAATTATTTGGACCCTTGCTGTGATTTGTGGTAGGTTAAAGTTATGAAACCAATGAGCATATTCATCTATTTTCTCTAAATTATTTTCCCAAAAAGCAAGGATAGTGAATATTTCAAATCTTTTGATTCCAAAGTCACTAATCTGTGATTTCAGGGATTGTCATTCAAACTGAAGAAAGCACAGAAAAAACAGAGTGTGAGAATCTGGCTTTTCCTCAAACTTAAGAAATAGGCTTAAGTCAAATCAATTTTTAAAAGTGGTGACAGCACTATTTTTTACTGAACTTGGTAAGTTCTTTTGCTCATCATCCCACTCTAAGAAAGCCTAGAAGTAATTCATATTTCCTGGGTGTGTAGATTAATCCGACAAGCTGTTTTCAAGGAGTAAGAGTGGAAGTGCATGAGTCAGGACAGCCTGCCAACTTCGTGGCCTGAATGACGATTAGAGTCTGGCAGGACTTTTTCCTTTTCTTCAGATTATCAAAACTACATTGTTGTCGGATCATTTTGGATGATAAGGGAACAGAAATCAAAATCAGGACATTGGGAGCATAGACATATATTTAAACAGAATCTTCTAGTATTAAAGGAAGTGTTGACCTTTGGTTCCAATGGAAATAACACCAACTAAATGATGCTCGTTTACAGGCTGCTATATAAATATTTGGCATGGAGGTAGAAATAGTTGTGCCAAGCATTCATGAAGCTCTTTTCTCTGAATAGTTCTTTCTTTTAACCATTAGCCTTTCCTAACTACCTTTCTACAGAGGGAGGAAAACCATGAATGCTGACAGGGCACAAAGACTGACAAGCTAAAAATAAAGTTTCCTGAAATACATAGAAGCAGGTGATGCCCAGAATTTCTGGCTATCTATATTAATGAATGAATCAGATTCTCATGAAAAAAGTATTCATAGTAAAATAATATGTGACAATGTCACATGCAGCTAATGAGAGAACGAGAGAGGCTAAGGGGAAGGAAGCCTGCCCTTTGGCAGGCAGCCAGCTCTCACTGTAGGAAACCTCTTAAAGCAGCCGAAAAGTGATGAAACAATAATTATTGGGGCCACCTTTATTGGACAGAGCTGGTTATCCTTATGCTAGAGGGATGTGGAGCATATGCCTGAGGAAAATACAGGGAAGACAGAGTTACTTTTTGCTTTTCTCATAGTTTATTAATTTAAAATTAGAAATATGTGTATATATTAATGCTTGGATTCTGTCTTGCTTGGTTGTCTGAACAAAAGAGGGCCCTTCTCTGAGTTTTTTATAATATGCTAGAAGAGCATATTGTTTTCACACACATCCAGAAAGAGATGGGTCTTAATGTCCAAATATCTTCAAAGTAAATGTGTTGAGTGTACGTAAAGGTAAGTTTTTACTTTAAGGTATTTACTGAATATTTTGAAAAGGCTGTTTTTTGTTTTATGGTTTTGGGGTTTTTTTGGCAAATTTTAGATCTGGAGCGAGATTGATTAATGTATGCATTTGCATATATGATATTAAAGACATGATGCTTATCTAGTCACTGTGGAATTAAAAACTTGTCTGCAGTAAGAAGCATCTCAGCCTGAAGTATAGGAGTACATGAACACTGCGTGGATGAGATGTGAAGAGATAAAATTTAGGAAACAAGCTGTCCCGGGAGGGAGAGAGGACCTGTCAGAGTCACCTCTGGGGTACAAGGATCTTTTGTGCATGAGCTCAGTCAAAAACTAAGCTTCAGAGATTGTCTTTGCCAGTTGCCCCTCTTCTTATGCAGTCCCTAAGCTATGTCTCCAACCATCTACAATAAGAACTTTCCCCATTTCTTTTAACAGAAGTAGCTGAGACAGTAGTAAAGTCCAACACTGACATTCTTATTTCAAGCAGCATTTCTATTTGATGCTGTATGTCTTTAGCTAATGAGCACCAGAATCTTAATATTTTATGTAGGAAAGTAAGCAAGTCAAAGTTAATATTGTTAGTGTGATATGGCTGTTGGCTTTATTTCATAAATAGAAATTTCCTGGGTTTTAAGTTATTCTAACTAGAGCTCCCTTTCATTCACACACACCAGAACCTAGAAAAAACATTACGTCTTCTGTTAAATCAAATTTAAGCTTAGAACACTCTTGCTAACCCAATCTAGAAAATTATTAAAACCATACAGATTTAGATCCACATTAAAGGATTCTATTGTGCCTGTAAAAACAAGATTATAGCATAATATTCAAGGGTATTTGGAAATGGAATTGTGTTCAGTGAAAAATAGTGCACAGAAAAAAAAGACAAACTATGTAAAACAATAGTAAATAAAATAAAAATAGAAAATTGACTGAAAAATATACACTAAATATTAAACACAGTTCTCATGGGAGAAGATTGACAGTGGTTTTTATTTTATTCTTTGTGTTCTGTATTTTCCAAAGTGAGTGTTTATTATTCTTTACAAGTTGTCACATATTCATTCCATAAAATCTATTATTACCTTCATTTCTGCAATATTACTAATTATGTTTTCATAAGTTTTACATAAAATGTGTTTTATTGTCACAAATGTCAAAGTAGACTATCTCTCCTGAGTAATTTAAATTCTTAGATAGTTCATTTAAATTAATTTCAATTTATGGAAATGTCATTCTGCTGAAGTTGAAAAGAAGTCCATATTCAAATTTTCTCTATTGTCCCAACAATGCCTTTTCTATTTTTCAATTTTTTTCAATCCGTGATAAAATTCAAGATCACACAATGCATTTGGTTGTGATAGATCTTTAGTTATGTATATCTAGATCACTTCACTTGTTTTGTAATCTTTTATAACACTGGCATTTTTAACATCCTGTGACAATCGTTTTTCTGAATGTCTTTCAGTTTTAATTTGCTGGTTATTTCTTTCTGATTAGATACAGGTTTACAATTTGGCAGGAAAATTGCCTTCTCAGTATATCACTTTTGGATTCTCTTAAGTCAGTTTGCTATATTTCTGGTGATGCCAAACTTGATTCTTTAGTCAAGATGGCATCTGCCAGATTTTGTCATTCTTAAGGTATGTTTATATATACATATAAATATATTATATATAAAATAAAACAGAAAATATAGTCAAAAAGAAAAATTTTCAAAAAAAAGGGAGAAAATACTTGCATCAAGTATTACAAATTAATGTATGTATACAAATGGTCTTTGAACTCATATTGAGTTCAAATTCACCCACAATAAGAGATAAACAAAATAAAATTACCCCGTGATACCATTTCTCATCTATCAGATTTTCAAAAATTCAAGAACTTGACAATGTACTCTGTTGCTGAAGTTGTATATCAACAGACACTCAATATCGGGGATAGAATACAGAAATGTAAAATCCATTGTGAAGAAGAACTTGCCAGTATTTGAAAAGATACTTCATATGAATTCACTTTTTCAAAGTCCATCTGTTCTCTTGAGCAAAGTCCTTCGTCTCTGGATGCTTCTATTTGTATATGCGTATACTCTCAAAGAGGGTTATTTGGCTTTCCAATAACAGAATAAATAATAATGCAATTGCGTATGTCCTATGAGAGCACATGTATGAATACACCACAACATATTAGAAAAAAATCTGGAAAAGGAATACAGGGAGTGGAGATATAGTTGTGGTTCTGTCATTAACTACATCTTAGGAGATTGAGCAGTCAGTTTCTAGTCTACAATGTGCACATCTGTGAATTCCTAGAGTTAGGATTGATTAAATACCTTCTAAATTGGTAATTTCTTTATTCTATGATTTCCAGTCCTCCTCAAGAAGCTTTACTTCTTGCACTTCTATCTTAAATGCTGTCCGACCTGCCTTAACCCTGCATACTTCCTATGTTCATAATTTCAATTCACTTTTTCACTAAAACTCTTCCCTTTGACTCCCTTGCAAGGCCACAGAAATACTTGGATAACGGACATTAGCTTTCATACTCCACGACAGTTTGTATTTTTCCCGAGAGCCTGTATCAATGACTGTCTCAGTCCACTTGGGATGCTATAACAATTAAATAATGTACACTGGATAGCTTCTAAAAAACAAATTTATTTCTCACAGTTCTGGAGGCTGGGGAGTCTGAGATCAAGGTGCCTGCAGATTCAGTTTCTCGTCAGGACCTGCTTTGTTATAGATGGTACCTTCTCACTGCATCCTCACATAGCAGCAGGGACAAGGCGGCTCTCCCAGGCCTCTTTTATAAGGGAACTAATCCTATTCACGTGGTCTACACCCTCATGACCTAATCACCTCACAAAGGCCCCACCTCCTAATACCATCACCTTGGTGATTAGAATTTCAGCATATGAATTTGAGAACACATGTATGTTGATGTTTATACAACATCTCTAGGTCAGCTACCCAAACCTAGGCATTTTTGGTTAAGTGTGTATGTGTGTGTATATATATATATATATATATATATATATATGTATGTATGTAGCTGAATGCACAGGTAAAAATGTAGTACCATTTGGAACCCTTAGGACTCAAAAATATGCCTTATGAAGTCTCTCAATCACCTGCAGAGCTGAGAGAGTGTGTGCAACTTGACCTGCTAAATCTGGAGGAGTTAAACATTGCCACCGTTCTAATATGTTTTTCAAATATAGTGGATCTAGTATTTATTCATCTCCCACCGTTCTAATATGTTTTTCAAATATAGTGGATCTAGTATTTATTCATCTCCTTCTACCCCAAGAACTTTAGTGGTCATTTTGGCCACTGGATCAAAATGACTCTCCTTTTTGAATTAGTCTATACACAGCCTTAATCTTCGAGAAAGGCCCGGCAATGAAAATTTTTGAACAAAAATACTTAGATGATGTACTTTACCACTATACTAATTTGCAAAAGGCAGTTTTCTATAATTTTCTCAAAAAGCAAAGCAATAGAAGGACAATTTAAATTGATGGTCTCTAATTCTCTTTAAGTCCAGAAAAACTGACTTCACTGATATACATGTGTCTTTTTTGCTCTCTTAAAAGAAAGCAAATTTGTAAATTCTGTCATGTTTCTAAGTCCAGCTCTGACAATTTAACCAGATGCCTTCCTTCACTACCCTCCATACATATTTCCAGTACAAAAATGTCCAAAACTGAGATTTCAGTTTTAGCTTGTTTTATTCTTTAAATCTCCATTATGAATAATTCTAAGGTCAAGAATAAAAGATCTGAGATAATCATATGCTTGTCTTACATGTCAAAAGCACTTCCTTTTTAGTACAACTAGATTGTGGAAATCATATCTCTGTACGGCTATTTCCTATTTTAACTTGGTTTTATGTATGTGCAAAGTTTCGGATATGCATATACATATGTATTTATGACATATCTTTATGCGCCTATATTGAGCTGCGGCTGTATGAAAGAAATTTTTAATCTAAGAATATGGTTTCCTAGTAACAAGTATCACATAATTTCTTCAAGGAGATCTCTCTACAATCATATGGCTTCAGCTTATTAGAAAGGCAAGAGCATTTTAGAAGCAGCTTCAATTTCTGCACAGGACATCTAGCAATCAAAGTAATGGTGCAATTGTAGTATAGAAAAGGGAGAAGACAAAAAAAGATACTCAGGCAACGGATTTCTTTAGGTCTTATTCAACCCAAAAAGTAACATGGAAGGAGACTCCAATAATAATAATATTATTAATTGTTAATAATCAATACAATGCTGCACGTGGTGTAGTGCTTGAGAGAATGATATCTTATTTTCAGAGCTAGATGTTTAACAAGAATAGTTTAAATTCAAAGAGGAATTAAATAAATGGGGCTTGCAGAAAAAAAAAGATTTCCAGAGGATAAACAGCAGCCTCATTCTAGGTTATAGAGATAAAAGAGTGTTGGCAAGTCATTTTTTTTAACTTGTCCTCAGCCTTATATATAAAACATTGGAGGCTGAGAGGGACAGATTTGAGTCTACCATTTACTTTAAAAATGATATTTATTTGCTTTTTTCCTACAAAATTTGTCCTATTCAAGTGCAAATAAATTATTTTATTAAGCTTGAAGTTGATAAAGATATAAAATATAACCATGGAGAATAGAAAACAATGAGACAGAAATTATTACTCTAACTATGCCAAGCATGAAGCAGTGAAACATTTAGTAGATTTAGGGTGACCAGATTCGAGTCCAAGTTGTGGTAACCTGTGTGATCTCTACATGCTGCTTAGCCCTTTCAAAATTCTATTTTTTTTCTGTGATTTTCAAGGGAAACAGGTTCAAACTCTAAGGTACCATCAAATATCCTGTGTTACTCTGTGTTATATCAAATAGCACAAGGTATTTGACTTGCACCAAGAAGAACATTGGGACCCAAAGGAAAGAATGAGTTGAGACCCAATTAATGAGATCACTATGGATTGGTGGAAACAAATTTTACTAGAAGGCAGAATATTTGTGTCCAAGACATGGCTCTATTACCTACTATCTATGTTTTATTTGTAAAGTCACCAAACCCCTGCCCTTCAAGATTCTAATTTGTAATCTATGAAATGGAGAGACGCTAACATGCAACCTCAGAGGTTGGTTAAAAAAATTAAATTGGATAAAAATATACTAATTTTGTTTGCACAGCATAGAGTATTTTATGAGTATGAGGTGTCCTTAGGGATTATGTTGAATAAAAATATAGGTTCTTTTCCAAGACATTTATTGTTACCTTAAACAAGCACTTTAATGTAGACAATTTAAAATATAGAGACAATGAAAGAGTGATATCAATAAACACCAGAAAGCATATTAGCAACTTTAGTAGGTACTTGAATAAAAGTGACTCGAGATTTTTGTTGACATCTTCCAAGTGTCTGTTTGTGTAAACTTTAGTATGCTCATTGCATAATGACTGATATGCTTTAATATAATTACATATTCAATTTCTGAGACTTATTTATTTTTCGTACCAACATTCCCATAATTAAAGTTACTTCACATTTAAATGAGTTTAATTTTAGTACAATATTTTAAAGATGATTTGAAAATCAAGCAAATAAAAATGACAAAAGCTTCTAGCCGTTAATGATGGAAAAGCCTATAAAGAAATAAACCACTTGCTGATAACAATGATAAACTATGGACAAAATGTAATATATGAATATTTACAGAAACGTAAGAATAACAAAAATAAACACATACGAGAGTAGATTTAACTTGGAAAGAACAGAAGCACTCTGGTAAGAGCATCATTTATGTGTTTTTACCCCTGAGGAAACTCTCAAGTCCACAAGTCATAATCTTCATAGAACTCAGGAAAAAATTACTCTCTTACTGGTCTAAGAAATCAGACAATGTGATTCATGGATCCAAGAATGGATAAAATTTGAGAGTAGAATCTCAGAAAGAAGACAACCACAGAGACTCTGCATATAAATCCCTCTCAAATCATTGGCTAACTCCTAAGATATACGTGCATAAAACAAGACGTCAATAAACCCATTTGGGGAAAACAACATCTGAAAGGTTAAAAGAGTTGTACTAAGATATTAGCACCTACCAACTGATGTGGATACAGGATTGGAATGTGAATTTCACCATTTTTTAAAAATTGGCACACATCTCAGGGTTTCCATTGAGACAACATGAGATTAACACTTTAGGAGTAGGGATGCATCTAAAGACTAAGAAATTTGCCATAAGACTCAAAGAAAACAAAACAAAAAATAAATAAATAGGGGCCGGCCCGGTGGCACACTGCTACAGTGCGCCGCTTGGGAGCGCTCCCGTTGAGGGTCCGGATCCCACATACAGACCGGTTCCCGCTCACTGGCTGAGCAAGGTGCGGGTGCAGCACCGAGGGTTGCGATCCCGTTGCCGGTCCCGGTCCGGTACGGGTGCGACACTGAGGGTTGCGATCCGTTGCCGGACACGAAAAAAGACAAAAAAAAAAAAAAGGAAAAATAAATAAATAAACAAATAAATAAATAAAACAAAAAAAACACCAACAACAAAACTGATTACTCTAAGAAAGCCTAAAAATAATGTTCTAAAAACCAAGTAAACGGCTAATAATTTAAATGCACGCTTGTACAAAAGACAGCACATTTCAAAAGAAAACTGATTCTAGAATCTCTGCAATACAGAAGGTAAACCACACTCTCACACACATACACACAAATTCCCAGATATATAAATAAAAAGAAAATATAGTTTACTAAAACAATCCTACATGTGACCCAGATGTTGGAATTAGAAGTCATAAGTTTAACATAATTGTGATCAATATTATTTAATTAGAGAAAAATATTGATAAAATCAGTGAAGCGATGTAGAATTTCAGATGAACTATAAAACTGTAAAGAATAAACAAATGGAAAATATAAAAATAAAAAATACCACAATATCTGAAATCAATAATTTATGGTGTTTGATTAACAACAGATTGCACAACAGCGAAAAGATCAGTAAACATGAAAATAACTCAACAGAAGTTATCAAAACTAAAGCACAAATTGAAAGCAGACTGAAAAATATAAATAGAGTTTCAATGATCAATATGATAATATCAAGTAGCATAACTGACAAAATAAAGAGAGGGAGGTGCAGGGAAAAAATATTTGAACACATATTGCCTAAAACTTTTCCAAATTTGATTTAATAAGAGCAATGTACAGATGCAGAACACTTTGGAACCCCAAGCAACATGAATAAAGAGGAAAATGCCCATAGGCATATCATAGTCAAACTGCTGGTAACCAGAAAAAAATCCTAAAAGCAGCCTGAGGGGAAAAAATTATGTACAATAGAACTGCAATAAGAATTATTGCTGACTTCTCTTTAGAAACAATGAAAATAAGTAGGCAATGGAATTGTGTTAGTCCATTTCTGTTGCTTACAACAAAATATATGGAACTGGGTAATTTACAAAGAAAACAAAATTTACTGCTTACAGTTTTGGAGGCTGGGAAGTCCAAAGTCCAGGGAACATATGTGGTGAGGGTCTTCTTGGTGGTGGCTTTATAGCAATGCAGGGATCTCAGATGGCAGAAAATGGTGGAGCAGATATATATAGAGAGACATCAGATGGTCTCTTTTTAAAGCCTTCAGAATCACATCCATGGCCATTATTATTAATCTATTCACTAGGCATGGTCCTCACCATCTAACCACTTATTCAAGGCCCCATCACTCAAATACCACAGTAGGATTTCCTACCCTCTTAACAGTCACAGTGGGGATCAAGCTACTAATACATAAAACTAGGCAGACAAAAACCATATCAGAAATAACCCTTTAAAAATTCTGAAAGAAAAAATCTGAACCTAAGAAGAATATTTTTAAAAATTTAAGGCAAGGGAAGGTATTTTTAGATAACAACAGTTGATAGAACTTGTCACAACTGACATACATGTTGCTAAAGTTCTTCAGGCTTAAGGTAAATAACTCCAGATGGAAATTCCTTCATTTAGGAAGAAATGATAAATATTAAAAATGGTAAACATGTAGATAAATATTCAATAATATTTTATCTTTTTTCAGTTTTTTAAAACTAATAATGAATGTGGTATCTAAAATATATGTAGAAGTAACATTTGTGATAAAATAGTACAAAGATTAGAAGAAGTATAAATAGAACTTTACTGTAATGAGGCTCTGAAATTACATATTCAGTGCTTAAATCTTAATTCCTGGTATATTATGATTACTACAGAATGCATAATTTATTTCTTAGATCAAATTGTAGAAAAATGTTTTCTTGCCCCAAATTGTAAAAGAAATGCATCATTTCTTTCCATATTATTCCTTTTTTTAAAAAAATAGCAATTTAAGGGGCATTAAATATTTTTATATGATGGAAAAGTCAGAAAAGAAACCTTTCTTCTTCTCACTAGACATTTTTAAAGAAGGCTCTCTGAGCTAGTCCAAAGTATAAAAAGTGGAATAAAAACATTTATCACATCTTCATGGACACATTATTCTGGATAAGTTATATGAAATAGTCAATTACCAATGTTAAAATAGTAAATACCAAATGATAAAAAAGAGGCCTATTTGGTGGAGTGATATAAATAAACAATGGAAGTAGTATAATTCCACCATTCCCCTTCATTTCACATCCATAGTTTTAAGGCAAGATACTATCTTCGCAACCTTAATTTTAAGACAAAATATACTGAGAAGGAATAGAAGATGAAACATGACACCTCTTGGTCCTCGGCATCAGCTGCAATTCAAAATACAAAGTTAAGTAGTAGATACAGGTCTCAAAAAATCAAGAAAATAACCATGATGGGTTTTTATTCTTTTAATTTTTTTATTGAAACAATTGATTGTACATATCTGTGGGGTAGAGAGTTGAATATCAATACCTGTGTGTGATATGTGATGCTCAAATCAGGATAATTAATATATTCAACACTATACAATGTAATTGTTTTTCATGGTCCTTTCAATTTCTCCATTACGCCCTTCTACCCCCCACTTCTGGTAACCTCTGTTCTGTTTTCTCCTTTTGAAAGTTAAATGTATTATTGTGATTGTTGTATCTTTTTCCTTTTTAATTTGTTTGTTTATTCTTTTAGCTCCCATTTATGAGTGCAGACATGCAGTATTTCTCTTTCTGTGCTGGCTTATTTCACTTAACATAATTTTCTCTAGGTTCATCCATGTTGCTGTGAATGGCAGAATTTCATTCATTTTTTTGTCAGAGTAGTATTCCATTGTGTAAATATACTATGCTTTCCTTATCCAGTTGACTGACAATGGACGCTTAGGTTGGTTTCAACTCTTGGCTACAGTAAATAGAGCTACAATAAACACGGGTGTTCAGGGGTCCCTTTGACGTGATGATTTCCATTTCTTTGGGTATATGCTCAGCAGTGGAATTGCCGGATTGTATGGCATTTCTATCTGTAGTTGTTTGAGGAATCAACATACCATTTTCTATTATAGCTGTGCCAACTTAAAGTCCCACCATCAGTTTAAGAGGGTTCCCCTTTCACCCCATCCTCATCATCATTTGTTATTCTCATTTTGATAATAGCCAGTTTAACTGGGGTGAGATGATACCTCAGTGTGTTTTTGATTTGAATTTCCCTGATGCTGACTGACGTTGGGCATTTTTTTCATGTGTCGTTGGCATTTTGTGTATCTTTGTAAGAAATGCCTATTCAGTTCCTTTGCCTATTATTTAATTGGATTATTTGTTTTTCATTGTTAAGTTGTTTGAGTTTCTTGTATATATTGGATATTAATCATTAATCTTTGCTCTGTTAATTGTTTCATTTGCTGTGCAGAAGCTTTTTAATTTGATATAATCCCACTTACTTATTTTTCCTTTGTTGCCTGTACTTTTGCAGTCATATTCATGAAGTCTTTCCCAGTCCTACTTCCTGAAGTGTTTCCTCTATGTTTTCTTTTGGGAGTTTTATAGATCCATGCCTTATATTTGTCTTTAATCTATTTTGAGTTAATTTTGGTATATGGCAAGAGGTATGGGTCTAGTTTTATTCTCCTATATATGGTGTACAGTTTTCCGGCATCATTTATTGAAGAGGCAATATTTTCCCCAATGTATGTTCTTGGTACCTTTGTTGAAGATCAGTTGACTGTAAGTTTCTGGGTTGATTTCTGGGTTCTCTGTTCTATTCCATTGGTCCAAGTTTCTGTTTTTATGCCATAACCATGCTGTTTTTGTTATTGTAGGTTTGTAGTATAATTTGAAGTCAGGTAGTATTATTTATTTATTTTTTGCTCAGGATTGCTTTTGCTACTGTTATTGTATTATCTCTGTGGACTCATATTTTCTGATTTTCTCATATTTCTTGTATCTCTGTGTTGGTGACTAGTTTTCTGGTAGAGTAGTTGCTGCTTCTGTTAATCTGGAGTGGGTTTTGAGGATAGAGACTTCCTTCTGTAGGTGTGTTTTATATTGGCCATCAAGTATGATGTTTTAGTATTGGTTCCAGGTATATGTAGTAGTGTAGTCTCTGTGTAGATACTTTGGTCATAATCAGTGTTGGAGTTGCATGTGAGTGCCTCTGTGGCCTCAGCAATGGGGTACTCAGTGATTCCATACTGAGGTAATTAACACTGCTTTGGGTCATCAAGGATGTGTGTGAGATCTTAAGTTCTTAGGAGAAGTGCCTGGGTTACCTGTCATTCTTTGGTTGGGGTGGTTGACCCTGGGCAGGCTTGTTGGCATCTCACTAGAGTCCTGTGGCCCTGATAGGTGCATTGGCAATTTTCTTCCCTACTCTATTTGGCTATTATGGGTTTCTGCACTCTCCAGGGCTTCCACATGTGTCTTTTCCCAGATCAAAGAAGTCACATGAATCCACCCCCAGGTGTGCTAGTGTAGGGGCAGCATAATTCCCCTGTAGTTTGGGCCAATGGGTCACAGGTCTGAGCTTGTTCACCTCCTTCCCTGGACTCCAGTGGTAGCCTTCTTTGTGTCAATGCAGTTGTGTTGTTTGAGATCTGCCTGCATAGCAGCAATAGCTGCTGCAGTGGTGGTGGCTGCTGTTGTGGTGGCAGGCCACTGTTACAGCAGTGGTGGCTGTGGCAGTGGCTGTGGTGGGCTGCTAAAATGGCAGTGGTGGTTACAGCAGCAGTGGGCCGCTCACATGATGATGGTGGCTTCCCAGTGGTGCCCGTGGTGGAGGTGACTGGAGCAATGATGGTTGCAGCAGCTGCCTCCTGAGCTGTGGTGTCTGCAGCAGCTGCCCATGTAATTACAGTGTCTGCAGAAGCAGTGGATTTCCTGTGTGGTGGCAATGGCGGCTGCCATGACCTCCTGCAGGCCTGTGGTGTTGGCAGCTGCAGCAACAGGCCACCCAGAGGACTACTGCTCTGCTTGGAGCTGCTCTGTGATAGGGAACAGTTCTGGGAACAGACAATGGTGCCAGTATCTGCGGCAGCAGTGGCAGTGGGCCTGTTTCGATCTTCTTCTGTGGGAGAAACACTCCTTGGGCACCTCTAGTCAACTATCTTCCCCAAAATGGGTTTCATAGTGTTTCCTTGCTCTTGTCATCTGAAGCTGGGACAAGTATTTTTTTTTTAAAGAACCCCAAACTATATTTACTAACGTTGCCTATTCTAAGTAGGAAATAACCTCCAAGTGACCAATTTATAAAACTGGCCTTTTCATGAGAAACAAGTCCAATTATTTACTGACAGTATAGAGAGTATGTTTTCTGGGATTGTTTCCCAAGGAACCCTTGTTTCTAATATTTGTTTGATAAGAATTGGAAGAGTCTATGCAGGATAAAGCTCTTTGGTCCGTGTCTAAATTGTACAGATGATTGAACAAGGTCTCCCTTGTATTAAATATTCGTAACAAATTTAAAAAAAATAAAAATAAAGTGCTTAGAACAGTGCTTGTCACACAAACAAAAAATAACATGTCATTAAATAATTGTGTCAACATAGTATTATTGAAAGTATGACACCATTGTACTCTTATGAGAAGATGATCTGTAAGAATCAGTTCCAAATATTTTCTCAAAATGATCTCTAAAGCTGCACCAAAGCCTGGAGGAGTAGGAACTCGAAACCTATAAAAGTGTAATTCAAGGATAAACAATAAAGTCACTAGAGGGTTCTAGTAGAATTTCTGATTTTGAAATTCACAAATTTAGTTGAGCCTCCTACTAGAATATGTTATATAGCTGAACGCTGTATTCTCTAGTTGGAGCTTCAGAAATTATTGGTATGGACTTTTATGGAATGATTCTTTTTTTTTTTTTTTTCTGACCATTAAGTGGATCACAACCCTTGGCATGGTGTGGTCAGCACCACACTCAGCCAGTGAGCTCACCGGCCTTCCCTATATAGGATCCAAACCCGCAGCCTCGGCACCACCAGTGCTGCACTCTCCCAAGTGAGGCACAGAGCCGGCCCTGAAATGATTTTATATTGTTTGTCTGAACAATGGGAAAATCTTATCCCTGAAACACTGGGTTTTTGGTGTAGTTGATGTGAAATTATTAATTTTCAATAAATTTTAAGTACATTCAACATTTCAGTGTAAAGAAATGTGATTAGTGATTACATTCTTAATCTTTGGTATGGCTCACATTTTTAAAAAAACTTCCTTGTTTAGCTATACACTAAAAAGAAGAGACAGGAGCAAAGGCACAATTACAATTTATTCCATTTAAAATTACTTATCTATCTTTTAAAGACTTGTTCTCACCCATTTTTATTATGGTAAAATATTATGGTTCAGACACAGGAAACACAGGGGAGAAAATAACACTAAATCTATAAAGCTTGAAAGAGAAGGCCTCTGTTTGTGAACATAAAAATAAAGGGTAGATTAATAAGTATGACTAGACATCTAAGATTTCTCTTTCAATTTTTCCAAAGTGAAAATGTGTGTAAGGGCGGGAGAGATGGTTAACAACAATTGAGGAAATGTGTGTTCCTCAGTAAATTCCTGCTTAAAACACATGCAAAAAAACTTTTTAAAAGTAAGAACCACTCCAAATCCCACCATGCAAACATAGTCAACATTTTGGTGAAGAATCTGCTTAGATTTTTTAACACACACACATGTGCACACATATGTAGTATATCTGTAACTTTAAGTGATCAGAATTATACTCAGTAAGCTTTTTTATAATCTGTTATTTTTCTTAATAATATGTTATAAACATCTGTTCATCATTTATTTTCATAATTGACTTTTCAAACTAGTAAAAGAAAAACTGTCAGTGATCAGTAAATTGCACAGTGTCTGACAAGCAAACAGTAACTACTTGGTAAATGCTAGCATTATCATCTATTACTAAAAGAAAATAAACTAAAAACATTCAAGATGGCAAAACAAATAATCATTTTATTATTTAAAAGTTTGATTTATCACTCAAATGTTTTTATATCTGATGGGTTTACCAGGCATTAACCAGGGAAAGACTGCGGATTTAATAAATATGGAGAGATGGTAACTGCTGTGGATTGATCGAATTGTGCCCCCCAAGGTTCATGTACTGGAAGCATAATTCCCACTGTAACTGTCAAAGGGGGGAAACTCTATTATGGTATTTGAAAGTTGGAGCTTCGAATAGGTGATTAGATTATAGGACTGTACAGTGTGAATGGATTAATAATGGTGGTCAGGGGGTGTGGTTCTGAGGGCTTTAAAAGGAGAGTGAATGAAGAGTTTGGTCTCTCGCTGTCTCTGCTCTGCCATTTTCTGCCATGTGAGACCCCTGGGTCACTGTTACCACCACCAAGGCCTTCACCAGCTGTGTTCCCCAGACTCTGGACTTCCCAGCCTCTGAAACTGTAAGCAGTAAATTTATTCTTATAAATCACCCAGTTCCAGGTATGTTGTTCAGGTTTCTTGAAGCAACAGAAATGGACAATACAACAGAGCAATAAAATTAGGAGGAAAAATTACATAGTTGTCTATTTCTGCTTTCTTGTCTTACCTAAGCCGTGCCATGAATTAAGCCCCAAATTTCCAACTTGAAATTTTGTCCTAATTAGAAGTTGACATGGTATATAAAAGGATATTACCTATGTTACTTCCTCTGGGTTTCCCCTGGAAAGTTGCCTTATATCATAAACTGTTTTTGTTCTTAACTGCTCATCAGTTACTGTCATAGGAGAATCTATACATGATTTATGCAGGGACACAACTAGTTTTAGCTTTCCCACAATCTCGTTTGCTCAGTATACCAGAAATTGTTAGTAGAAATGAAGACTATCTTGACCTGTGTCAGTCAAAGCTTTTTAAAAACAACTGATACATATATAGTGGCAAACTTAAGCAGCCATGAGACTTTAATGGATGAAGCTTTTGACTATAGTTTTGTAAATGACATACAACTGTTCTCTAAATTGCTATTTTGTATAGTTGCTTTTTTAAAAATGCCAAGAATATAGCATTTGCTGACTATTTCATTTATCATTTATTTGTTTATTCAATTATTCAATCACTTCATAATAATTAAATGTTTATTGAAATCCTACTATGGACTGGGAATTGTTGTAGGTGCTGTGGGTGTAATTGTAAACATAACCAACATGATCCTCCAAATCATATGTTTAAAGTCTAGTAAGATTTATATATAAATAAACAAGTAATTAAATAGGGTATGAAGAGTAGGTATTATGGGAACATTTACGCCCTTAACAGAATAGGTTTTTGGCAGACAGCTTCCTAGAACAAAAGGTTAATTGAGTTGAGACCAGATGATTATGAATTTGTCAAGTAAGGAGAAAACAGGATCATATCACTTCATGTCAAAAGACAAGCAAGTACAAAGAAGTAGAATCAAGGGAAAGGTCTGAAATTAAAGTAAAAGCATTTCTAACATCTGAGACCTAACATCCTATGGGTAAATTGTGAACGATGACACTGAAGTGGTATGCAGGGCCCAGGCCATAAAGACCCAATTGACAGCCAGCCACTAAAGCATTTTAAGTGATAATTTGATGTGATCAGTTTCGCATTTTAAAAAGATCACTTTAGATAAATTGCAGACAGAGGTTTTAATTAAAAGATAATTCAATAAGCCATATGCGAAAAAATAGTAGCCTTAATATATGTGCTTGCAGTGCAGATGAAGGAGAGAATGGTTTCCAGAGTTTCTGAGGTGGATGTGGCAATGACAGGGAAGGAATTGCAGATAGCATGCTGACTGGTTTATGTGAGCATAAAGACTTGTAAAAAAGTTTTTTCAAATTAAGGTATAATTTTCATGCAAAATTAAAGAATAAATATTGAGTGTAGAATCTGAAGAGTTATGACACATGGACACACTCATGTAATCATCACCCCAATTGAGATGCAGAATAATTTTATCACTCCAGTAAGTTTCTTCATGCTTATTTCTAGTCAAACCCCATCCCGCAAAAGTAACTGCTCTTCTCATTTCACCATGGCTTAGTTTTGCTTGTTCCTCAACTTCATATAAATGGAATTATATATTATGTAGTCCTTTGCATCTGGCTTCTTTCACTTAGCAAAATGCTTCTGAGAATTGTACATATTATTGAGTTTATCAGTAGTTTATGCTTTTTCATGCTGGGTGGTACCATATTTTATTTATCACATTTGTTTATTCATTATCTTATTGCTAGATATTTAGATTGCTTTCAATATTTGTGCACTGTAGGGGGAAAAAAAGAAAACTTCTATAAACGTTCTTACACCAATCTATTCCTTGAATAAATACCTAGAAGAGTAGTTAGTAGGTCAAAGGTTATAAATATACTTATGTTTCCAAGATAATGCTAAACTTTTTCCAAAGAGATGACAACATTTTACAGTACATGAAAGTTTTGCTTGCTTCAAATCCTTTCCAACAGCTGGTATAGTCAGGCTTTATTTTAGACATTCTTGTGGGTGTGAAGTGGTATCTCAATGTACTTTAAACTTGTGTTAAAGATGTTGAACATCTTTTAGTATGATTATAAGAGTACTTCAAAAAATCGAGGAAAATGGAGTTAAAAGATATATATGAATATTTCCATAAACTTTTTGAGGTATCCTCATATTTGCCATTTATATATCCTGTAGCATAACTATTTAAAACTTTTACTATTTTTAACTGAGATATTTCTTATATCATTGAGTTATAATTTTTTATATTTTCCATGTCTCTGGTGAGTTTCCTATTCATTCATCACAAACATGATTTATTTCTTTAAGGTTAGTTATAGTAATTTAAAATTCTTATTTGATAATTACAACTGATGGGTCATTTTGAGTTTAGTCTCTACTAATTACCTTATCCCTTGAGTATAGAGCATTGTTTTTCATATTTATTAGTATGTTTGACAATTTAATTTTGTCCCCATTTCCATCCTGGGCATGAAAAAATATATATATTGTAGAAATTCTGGATTCTTCTCTCTTCTCTTCAGCGTATTGTTTTTTGATTTAATAATTAATTTTAAGAATTAACTTGCCTGGGCTAAAATTCCACTCTGTCTTCTCTAACATGTTGACAGCTGAAATCCCTGTGCAGTTCTTTTTGTTACAGCTCGGCTGTTTGCTGTCTGTCCTATCAATGTGTCAGCACCAGCCAGAGGTCTGATCAGACAGAGGTTGTACACAGAACTTACACTGTCTCACCTCAGCTGTTGTGATTATCTACATCTTTACCCTCTTTCTTTGAGCAAATAACACTAAAGATTTTTTTAATCTATGTTCAGCTCTCTCTGTGGTGTGGAGTAAAGCTGTGAAAAACAGGAAACCTGTCCAGCGTGGTCCCTTCTTCAAGGGTTCACTCCCTGCCAGTTTCTGCCTGGTGTTAGTAACTCTATCTTCAGATACGATTTTTGTTTCTTTGTTTTTTATGTAGAATTTGTTGTTTTTGCTCTTTCTTCTTTTGGGGTTTTTCACGTGTCTCCACACACTCCTCCCGCAGACTGCTGCTGTTTTCCTAAGAAGCGAAGGCAAACGCACCCAGCCGTTTCGTTTCCTTGTTCAAGCGTTTCTTCTGTTTCTCCGGCTTCTTCCCAATCTCCACTATTGCTTTCTCTGCCTAAACCATTGCTTCCTTCATGATGTCCAGTCTTTCATGGAATCTCTCCAGTCTCACAGGACAGGTGCTTCTCAACTTGTTCTCAAAGCTTCTCCCCAGATACACTTGCGGGCACCTTAGAGAAGCAGTCGATTTGTAATGTAACGCTTCATTCATTTGCCAGGTGCGGGAGAAGCGGTCTTTGCTCTTTGCTGCTGCTCGGTCGATGAAGGCGGAGTGGAATACGAGTCCACGCTTGGTGGGTTACGCCTCGTCTTCAGGGCTCTGGAAACTTGGTCCCTTTGCTGGGCCCTGGGAATTTATTGTCATTTTCAGAAGAGTTGATTCAACAGAAGCTACTTGGCAATTAGTAGACAGGAATCCCACAGACTTAATTTTAAGCTTTGCAGGAGCAGGTCTATTTTGTTTTATCTTCTGTCCTAGAAAGAATATCTTAGTGCAGAGATGTAGTCTCTACTCCTGAAGTGTGTCTTTTCTAGAGTTCCAAGTCTGAGATGCTTATCAAGCCTTTCTGCCTTCCTTGTTAGGATTTCAACTCTTTCTTTCTTGAAGTCAGCAACACGTGAAATCTCTAGTTGGATCTTTTAGCCTTCTAGCTGTTTTGGTTTTTTATTTGTTTTCATCTGGGCTTTTTGCAGTTCTGGAATAATCCGTATTTCAAGAGAACTTATACGCA
Organism: Galeopterus variegatus; assembly: GCF_000696425.1. Taxonomy (NCBI): domain Eukaryota; kingdom Metazoa; phylum Chordata; class Mammalia; order Dermoptera; family Cynocephalidae; genus Galeopterus; species Galeopterus variegatus. The sequence continues at coordinate 883,245 of NW_007726112.1, read as the reverse complement.
GACATTGGTCTTCCCATTTTGTGGCTCCTTCCTTTTGAAAATGTTCACTCCTAATTTCCAACCACTCTTGCAGCACTGACTTCTGAAGTTTCACTTCTCAAGTATATGACTTCAGATTTCTATTTAAGTTCTAGTCACTCCGTGACCCTGGGTCTCTGAGAAAAAGCCATATAAATGTAAATCTCACCTAATTGTTTTTCATCTTTCAAGGACTGAGTCCTTTCCATTTCTCCCTGATTTCTATTATTTTTCAGGGCCATCAAACAGGTGTTTTTTGAATGTTTCCATGGCTTATTATTGTTAGTTATTTCTAGGAGTGTTAGTGTGATATAAGTTACTTAATCAGTAGTGAAAATAAAATAATTTCCTTTATTTTTAATATGAGAGCATTAAGCATATTTAAATGATGATAAGAAAGAGATTACAAGTAATAAGTAATAAAGATAACCTACAAGACAGCAGATTTGAAAAAAAATTTTTTTTATAATAAAGGAGCACTTGAGAAGGCAGGAGGGAATAGAATCCAGAAAATTGATGAAAGGATTTTAGTTTTTCATTGTGTACCAAGGAGATACATTTTTCGGTTTAAAATACAAGGCAATGAAGAATACTGAAGAAGGTAAGTTTATAAAAAGAGGTGGCAGAAACAACAGCAGTTAACAATTGCAACACATTTAATTTGTATTGCTTAATGAGCACTCACTATATACCTGGCACTATTCTAAATTCAATTTTACTTATATTTATTTTTGTGGAGTACAGTGTCTTGTTTCGATACACACATATCCAGCACAATGATTCACTTAGGGTAGATAGCACAGTTTTGTCCCCATTAGTTCACCCCTAATTTCTGCCCCCCATCCCAGCCTCTGGTAACCATTATTCTATTCTCTACCTTTTTAAAAATAAAAAAACATACAGATTAATATCTTTATTGCAAAAAGAACTCTGAAAAATGAACTACAAAAATCTAAGATGAAATTTGGTGAAGGACATGAGCAGATAAGTCACACACCCAAAGAAAAACACATGGTTAGTAAGTATCTTCTAACATATGGTTGCCAGCACGGGTATCTCCCAAGGCTCCCAGTGTGTCAGGCTGGCTTCTGTCACTGGCCTGGATGGGCAGTGGTAGCAGTGCGGGCGAAGCTAGAGCCTACAGCTCCTGTCTCCCGGGACCCCAGGGCACTGGGCTGGCTTCCTTTGCCAGACTGGGTGAGCAGTGGCATGGGGGGGGGGACTAGAGCTAGGGCCCATGGCCCCATTCTGACACTATTCTAAATACTTAAAATGTAATATTTCACTTAATCTTTGCAACAATTCAAGGAATATAATTCTTTTGTTATTATTATTATCATAAAGAAGATGAAACTCATTCAGAAAAGTTAAGTTACATTCCAAGGTAATAAACTAAATAGTGGAGCTGAGATCTGAACCATAGGTCTGACTCTAGGGTCCATGTTTTGAATAGTTTTCCTATAGGAAGTCAAGGGATTGCGTGATGGCTTCTGGTTTTTTTGTTTGTTTCTTTGCTTCTTTGTTTAGGTTTTTTTATTATTATTATTATTTATTTATTTATTTTTATGAAGTCCTGGTGTTAATGCTGAAAATGAGGAAAAGATACAGTATCTGATAATTGAGGAGAGTAAAATGGCAGTTCCAGGAAAATTTAGCAAAGTAGGGAAACATAAAAAGATTGCTGGGCATTGCTAAGGGCTCTGTTGCAGGCAGATACTGGAAGTGCTATGACTTTGCATGTATGTATGATTATCTCCAGCAGTACTAGGCCACAGGTGTGAGATGTAGTCAGAGGTTGATTGTTACTTTGTGTTGCTTCGCCCCCCACAGATTTGTCATCCCACTTCCCCTGGGTGATGGAGGTGCAAAGGATTACTCAAAGCCCATCTCTTTTGAGCAGTGAGAAGCCCTGAAGTGGTTAACTGTCCCGAGACCCTCCAGCAAGAGGCAACCCTTCCTTGGGAAAATTAACGCTGAATTGGGGTTTTCTTCCTGCATTTATTTTCCAGACCAGGAAGTCACAGGAAGAGAACATAGGTGGAGTTATAGTTTAACAATATGGGCTGGTAACTTTCAGTGAAACAAGCCAGATGACATTCCAGTAGACAATAAAGTGATCTTACAGCAATTTCTCAGTATCTTTACATAACAATCAGTAACTAATCTGTCTTTGAGCCAGCAACCCTGCTGGGCCACAATTCTTATCTTGCAACAGAGACTCATTAGCCTGGGGAAAATTTCCTGTCCTTGCAAAGTCAATATTTGAAACTGAAAGGCTTTGGAAAACCAGGCCTTGTTAAGTACATATGCTTTATAGTATATTCCACAGTTGATTAGTAGGCATTTGAAGTAGGATAATCTGGAGTTTGATTTTTGCCAGGCAGGTATGACAGAGGAACAATGGGGTAAGGATGCTAAAGGTATGGCCAAGGAATAGTTAATAGCCAGCTAGGGAAGGGACTAAAGACAGAAGAGAATTGGTACAGGGAAAATAGAAGAGACATAGGCCTGAAGATAAACCTGGTGTAATAGAAAAACTGAATGAGAGAGCAAAATAAAAAAGTTTTGGTAAGAGAGAGGATGTTTGAATTTATTCTTTGAAATGACACGTTTATTTTCAGATGATGGCATGGCCAACCTATGCCCATAAGCTTACATTTATGAAGTGTCATTAGAAATGAGAGGCATTCAGGAACTAAGAGGCCATATCATTGGATGAAGTATTTGTGTCCTCAAGAATGAAAGCAGAACTCAGGGTAGAAAGCAAGTTTATGAGCCAAAGTTTTCATGGAATGAGGTGGAGATTTTAAGAAATTGTTAATGAGGAGAATATGTGAAAGTTTGTAAGTGTGATGGGATATACCGCAAAGTTGTGGGTTATTTTGGTTTAACTTTTTTCTTTCCTTTTATTAAGCAAAATCCATAGTTTACATTAGGATTCACTCTCCGTGTTGTACAGACTAAGGGTTTTGCCAAATGCATAATGTCAGGTATCCACCATTACAGTTTCATGTGGAATAGTTTAACATACCTAAAAATCTCCTGTGCTTCGCCTATTCATGCTTCCTTTCCTACACCCTCCCTTAGCCCCTAACCCTTGTTAACCACTGAACTTTTTGTTGTCTCCATAGTTTTACCTTTTCCAGAATATTGTATACTTGGAATCATACAGTAGGTAGCATTTTATGATTGGCATCTTTTACTTAGCAAAATACATTTAATTTTTTTCAATTCTTTTTATGTCTTGCGAGCTTATTTCTTTTAATTACAGAATAGTATTCCATAGTATGGATGTTCAACAGTTCGCTTATCCCTTCTCAAATTGAAGGATATATTGGTTGCTTTCAGATTTTGCAATTATGTATAAAGATGTTACAATTATTCGTGTACAGGTGTTAATGTGGACATATGTTTTCAAATCTGTTAGATAAACACTTAAGAATATGATTTCTGGATCATATGCTAATACTATCATTAGCTTTATAAGAAATTATCAAACTGTCTTCCAAAGTGACTGTACCATTTTCCATTTCTATCAGCAATCAATGAGTATTCCTTTTCTACTACATTATTGTCAGCATTTGGCATTGTTAGTGTTTTGGGTTTGGGGAATGCTAATAATTGTAAGTGGTATCTCACTGTTGTTTCAGTTTGCTTTGCCTGATGATGTGATGTTGAGCATCTTTTTGCATGCTTATTTTTTATCTGTGTATCTTCTTTGGTAAGGTTCTCTTCAGATCTTTTACTCATTTTTTTTTTTAAATTGGGACATTGGTTTTCTTTTTGTTGAGTTGTAAGAGTTTTGTACATTTTTAAATAAAAGTTTCTTTTTTATCTGATGTGTCTTTTGTTAATATTTTCTCCCAGTGTGTGGCCTGCTTTCTCATTGTCTTTATAGTATCTTTCACATAGCAGAAAACTTTAATTTTAATAAAGCTCAATTTATAAATTTCTTTTTTTCATGTATCATGCCTTTTATGTATTATCTAAAAAGTTATTGCCTAACCCAAGGTCATCTAGGTATTCTCCTATCTTATCTTCTAGGAGTTTAATAGTTTTGTGTTTTACCTTTTGGTCTATGATCTATTTTGAGTTACTTTTTGTGAAAGGTGTAAGATCTGTGTCTAGCTTCACTTTTTAACATTTATATGTCCAGTTGCTCCAGCACTATTTTTTAAAATAACTATCTTTTTTCATCATATCAACTTTGCTTCTTTGTCAAAGACCAATTGATCATATTTGTGTGTTTATTTCTAGACTCTCTATTCTATTTCCTTGATTTGTTTTGTCGTTTCTCTTGTAAATACCACATTGTAGCTTTGTACTAAGTCTTGAAGATATAATCACTCAAAATGTTATTATTATATGGAACAGTTAGTTATTAGATAAGTTAAGAATTTTTAAAGGTGTAATGCTCTTTTTTTCTTCATGTAAATCTTAGTTTCTGATCTACATTATTTTTCTTTTCTCTGAAGAACTTCTTTTAACAGATCTTCCAAGACAGTTCTACTATTGACAAATCTTCATGGGTTTTGTTTGTCTAAGAAAGTCTTTATTTCTTGCTCAGTTTTGAATAACTTCGGTGGACACAGAATTCTAAACAGGTGAGGGTTTTTCTTCCCCCAAGACTTTAAATATTTCCTTCCCTTTTCTTCTTGCTCATATGGTTTCTGGAGAGAAGTCCAACGTAATTCTTATCCTTATTCCTCTACAGGTAAGATGACCCTCCTCCCTTCCGTCAAGATTTTCTCTTTGTATTTGTTTTTTAACTATACGTTTACTTGGTATTTATCTTATTTTGGGTTCTCTGAAACTCCTGAGTCTGTGGTTTGGTGTCTGTCATTAGTCTTGAAAAGTTCTCCATCACTAGTAGCTCAAATATTTCTCCTGCTTCTTTCTTTATCTCTTTCTGGTATTACCATTCCCATTATGCCTTTTTTAATTGCTCCAATTTTCTTGGATATTTTGTTCCTTTTTATTTTACTTATTTTTTATACTTACTTTTTAGTTTGAGAACTTTCTACTGACATATCTTCAACCTTACTGTTTCTTTCTTTATCTATGTCCAGACTATTGATATGCTAGCCCATCAAAGGCATTCTTTCTTTCTGTTAGATGTTTTCTACTATTTTCCTTTGATTCTTTGTTTTAGTTTTGGTCTCTCTGCTTATATTACCCATCTGTTCTTGCATGTTGTCCACTTTTTCCATTAAAGCCATTAGCATATTAATTATAGTTTTTTTCAATTTCTCTTTGATAATGCCCAAATCTCTTCCATATCTGAGTCTGGTTCAAAGTTTGCTTTGTTTCTTCAGACTGTACTTTTCCTTGCCTGTTTGGCATGCCTAGTAGTGTTGTGTTGAATGCTGGACATGATATATTTGATAATAGAAACTTAGGTAATTTTAGAAACTTGAGTAATTTTATTGTTGTCTTGATAAGGAGGAGACTGTGTTTAATGTTTGGTGTGGATATAGATGTCAGAGGTTTCGATTTCAATTTTCTTCTTATTTTTTGTTTATCCAGTTGTGATTTTGTTTCTCCAGAAGCTCCTTCTTGAAAAGAGGTTGTGTCTTAAAACTCTTAGATGCAATCCATTGCTATTATACTAGAGCCCTGTCGATGTGGAGTGAGATATTGGGGAGGGGAAACATTATATCATTCTATGATTAAATCTCCATTTTGAGAGGTTTAGTGGGGACAGAGTCCCTAGGCTGTGACCTTCAGATGAGTCTCATGATCTTTTTATTTCTCCACTTATGTGAGATAGGAAGATTAGTGGGCCTGGAGTTGGCCTATTGCCCTTCTCCCAGGTCAGGTAAGATTCTGGTAAAGTAGTTTCTTTGGAAGGCAAAACTTCATTAGGGAAACAAAATGTGTGGGTATATTTCAAAATGGTTACTTTTCTCTTCCCCTGCCTGAGGAACAGGAGGATTTTTCTCCAGTCTTCACCCAAATGAAAACCTGGTGGAGGTTTTGGAGGAAAAAATAATTTAATGTGGGGCCCCAGGAATTTTAACCCTGAAGGGAGCCCACACTCAGTCTCCAACAGTTTGTCAATTACTGCTTAAGATCTACTACCAGTTACTGGGTCTAGCAGCTTCTGCTTTTTGGTAAACTGCAATTCTCTGTATTCACCTGTCTCGAAGGAATCTTTCAAGAGTTGTTCATTTTTTCATTTTTTCAGCTTTTCTCTTGTGAGAATGAGAGTGATTACTGTCAAAAAAATTACATATCAGGGTCCAAAATTTTTGTTTTTAATGAAAAAAGAGAAATAATCATGTGGGAGTGGCTATATATGGAGTGTGGCCCTATTTCCTGACTTTGAAAATGTTTTATAAGAAGCTAAGGAAGGGCCGGCCCAGTGGCGCACTGCTGCAGTGCGCTGCTTGGGAAGCTCAGCAGCGCTCCCGCTGAGGGTTCGGATCCCACATACAGACCAGTTCCCGCTCACCGGCTGAGCGAGGCGTGGGAGCAACACCGAGGCTTGCGATCCCGTTGCCGGTCCCGGTCCGGTACGGGTGCGACACTGAGGGTTGCTGTCCGTTGCCGGACATGAAAAAAAAAAAAAAAGACAGAAAAAAAAAAAAAAGAAGCTAAGGAAACCCAATATTGCTTCCTGATGACCTGACTCAAAAAAGAAAAACTGGGGAAGTTAGAGAACTCAGAAGAATTGATGCTTAATGAATCCCTATACGACCTCATAAACATTTGCTCTCTAAAGTAATTATTTGGCCAGTATTAAATTACAATCAATTCAAGATTGAGTTCTGTGATAGGTGTCTGAAGTGCCAATATTCCATGTGATTAGAGATCCGTATGCTTTAGATAGCAGATATGCATGTGGTAGAATTGGTACTTTGTTGAAATAATGTTAAAATATGATGTGTATTCTTGTCTAAATAAGCCATTTTATGTGGACAGAGTGGCAGAAGATATATATTAGAAAAAGCATATATAATCCAATTACATCTCAAGTTCTTATTTATTATGGCAGGTGGGCATGCAGCCAATTCATCTAAAACACATACATATGTAAAATATGAATATTTTTAACTTTCAAAACAAGGGGCACACATGCGCACACAGATTCTCCTCAAATACTTTATGAAATATTAAGTTTCTTTCAGAGGGTCTAAATCAGGCAGTGTATCAGAGTAACCAGTTTGAGTTTCTTGAATTAGTCATATTAAAGTGCCAAATTCCTTGTCCTTTCCTTGCTTTAATCCTTATTATAATTTTTCAGCTAATATCTGCCTGTATGTAAGAAATATCTAGAGTTGTGTTAAGGGTTAAGAGCTAAATGCATTTCTGAACTCTGTAACTCTGCAGTTTACAAGCGTGTCAGTCTTTGACTTTCCTGTGGTAGTGAGAGACTGAGCTGAACCTCAGCTTGTCACCATTTCCTGTCTGGGTGGGAGACAGAGTTGCTCTCTAGCTCGCATTGCAGAAAGCCCCCTAACTACATCCCTTGTCTCCGTGACCGAGTTTTGCCCACCTTGTAAAGCCCCCAACCCAAAGCCCCTTACTTACCTTTAACCACCTGGTGAAGACCCCAATTTGGGTGACTCTTCCCAGGTACAGACAGAGAACCAATAATGTAGAGGATACATAAAGCAAATGTACTTCACAGGGCCTGGTTTTCCAAAGCCTTGCAGTTTCAAATATTGACCTTGTGGAGGACAGGAAATTTTCCTCAGGCTATAAAGTCTCTGGTGTAAGATAAAGATTTGTGGCACAGCAAGGTTGCTGGCTCAAGGACACACTAGTTACTGATTGATATGTAAAGATACTGAGAAATTGCTGTAAGAAAGGAATGTTTGCTGAGATCAAGCTTTTGTTGGTGGATCACTTAAATTGTCTTCTAGAATGTCATCTGGCTTGTTTCACTGAGAGTTACCAGCCTATATTGTTAAACTATAAGCCCACCTATGTCTCTTCCTGTAACTTCCTGGGATGGAGAATAAATGCAAAAAGAGAACCCTAATTTGGGGTTAATCTCCCAAGGAAGGAATGCCTCTTGCTTGAGAGTTCTGGGGGAGATTAACCACTTCGGGGCTTCTCACTGCTCAGAAGGGATGGGCTTTGAGTAATCCTTTGTGGCTCTGTCACCCACGGGAAGGGGGATAACAAATCTGCAGGGGACAAAGCAACACAATAGAAAAGCTTGCTTGCTTGCTTAAGAAAGGTATATAACTCCAGGTCTCCCTGCATTCGGTGCTCAGGTTTTTAGAACAGAAGTTTGCCTGAGACTGCTAGCATAATAAGTCATCTGACTTCTCCATTTCTCTGAGTGTTTGTGTTTCCTTTGGCAACTTCTGCCATGACAATATCTGCTCCATATTCTGGGGGCAAATCAGAATTTTTTAGTGGTTCATACTCATGAACTTATTTGTAACACTAGTTAGCCAAAAGTTGAAGCTCCTTTTTCAAGTCATAACTATGTCATTATGTTGAACACTCATAAAAAGCATATAGAAAGGTAAAAATAATTCTCAGGCTTGTAGAGCACACTTCATAATTTCTTACACGTAACATTTGTGAAGGCTTATTTTATTTAATCCTTACAACAATCTTTGATGGTAGACATTTGTGTACATTAGGATCGGGATGAAGTGATTGGCATTTTAGAGCTTGACATCCAGATAGTTTCTTTTTATGGAACTAAGGGTCATGATCAAAGGAGAACAGTGGAAACTAAAACTTGCTAGATCTTCACAATTGAAATACAAGTATAAACATGCTCATGAATACAGTATGCATTGTGATTAAAAGTACAGACTCTAAACCTATAATGACCCATACATATATGAATTCTGATTTTACTTGTACTTGCCTTATAACCTAGGACAAATTAATTAACCTTTGGAAGTCTCTCTTTTTCATCATTCAAGTAGAGATTATTAAATTAAATTAAATTAATCCTCAAGCTTACTTTGTATTTTGCCTTTCTACTTAGTGAACTGCAACTTAACTTACTATGTGAATAATACGCAACCTAACTAAGAGTATATTCTTGTAACAAATACCTGAGTTTCAGCCAATCACAGCAGCCAAGCTTCAGCCAATTACATGCTGCCAACTGATCAGACTGTGTCCTTATAAGGCAAATGCCTCATGACACCATCCCTAAGTAAGGCAAATGCCCATCTGTAATTGATCAAGGTGTCTCTGTAAACACTTTCTTTTTCTGTCTATAAATACTGCCTTCCCACCATTGCTGGCTGAGCCCTCTGAACCTCTACTGGTTCTGTGTGCTGCCCAATTCATTAATATTTCTTTCCTTAAATAAATTCCATTGAATTTAATTTGTCTAAAGTTTTTCTTTTAATAAGATAATACAGGTCTATGTTCTTATTTGTCAAATAGAGGTAAGGTGAAAATTAATGTATGTAAGGTGCAATTCATATATTAAAATTTGATAAATAGAGGTTATTAATATTATTGATATAGAATTTTGATACAGAATACTTTCTTTATTCTCCAGGATTGGTGAATTTACTATTTATATACTTTTCACTTGCTTTGATTCATTAATTGATAGGTACTAAAATTACTTACAAATAAGTTTGATAAAGAATAGCGTTATATAATTTCTCTGTGTGTCTTTATGAAAGAAAAGAAAAATATTTTTTTTTGTTATTCAATGCTTTTTATCTCAAGAATTCACCACTGCCCTGCATTTAGAAACAAGCTACAAATGTGCTGTGAATTAGTATTTCATAAAGTTCATTTTTTTAAATTTCTTTTTTAAGCAAATGAGGTCATTAATTTTATTTTGTATATGCAGAGAATTAGGGTTCTGTTTCAAGCCTTGGTTTTCAAGTTGAAGAACAAGTACTTTCTAAAACATTTATTAGCTTAATATGTGTACTCAGATTGCCTATAAAGAAAGCTTAAAAAAATCTTAATCTGAACTACAAAATTAAATCATTATTTAAAAGATTGCTAGATTATTAAACAATGAAAATTCCTCCAAATATTAAATTGATTCTGACTCATCCATTTTATTTGTATTGAATGGATGTGTATTTTTCTCATTTTATTCCATAATATAGACAAATTATAATATTCTTTCACAAGCACAAACCCTGTGCTAAATGTAGTAAATAACAGAAATGAAAAACATGTTTCTTTTTGGTCCCTGAATCAAAAATCTAAATTTGACAAACAACTTTTAATATAAAGGATAAATTTCTGAGGAAGCATAATTAAAATCAATCATGCACTAAATTTTAATAGCTTAATTATTTCTTAGATCAAATTGGAAGATAATTTTAGTTTAAAATCTACAGTTACCTTATATAAATGTTTCTCAGTATAATCAATAATTTGCCAACACAATATTACTGTAACAGATGACACTTTAAACTAACTAAATTGCATCATGTGCTCAGTCTTAACATGTTGTTTCTTTAGGCACAACTGGACCACAGCTTTACTTAAAAATATGTCTTCCAATATTAGTTTTGAAAAATAAACTTTAGTATAAGAATGCTGTGGTCTGAATTTCCACTCAAGCTCATGTTGGAACTAAACCCCCAATACGGTGATTAAAGTTGGGGCCTTTAAGAGGGATTGGATCATGCGGACTGTGCCCTTATGAATGGATTAACTCATTCATGGAGTAGTGGGTTGATAGTTTAATGGGTTGTTATGGGTGTGGTTCTGATGCCTTTTAAAGAGAGCAAGTGAGAAGGTTAGCTCTGTAGCTCTTGCCATTCTTGCCATGTGATTGCCCGCATTGCCACTGGATTCAGTAGAAAGTCACCACTAAGACCCTCACCAGGTGCTCCCCCCTAGACCATGAACTTCCCAGCCTCCAAAGCTGTAAGAAATAAATCTCATTTTCTTATAAATTACTCAGTTTCAGGTGTTATGTTATAAGCAACAGAAAAATGGACTACTACAAAGAAAAATTGTTTATAAACTTTGAATTTAGATTGTTTTTAAATTAAGTTTTAGATTAAAATTTTAAATTAAGGTTTTAGATTACTTGCTTGTTATTTGTGTAGTTAGCAAAAATCAAATTAAAAGAAATGTAATCAAAATAAGTTGCTGGTACCACAGAGAGAAGTTAGGAAATGAAAACCTAGAGGAAAATGTGGTATCTATTGCAACAAACATTATAAATTGAATCTTTTCTCCTCCAGTTCATCAGACAAAACATAATGCATATAGTAATCAAACACCAATGCCAACAACAGATATGTATCTGCATCTACTCTGTGTAACAAACAGTACTAAATGCTAGTTGCCAATCTAGTTAGGGAAAGGAAACACACATGTGACTGGTGAAGAAAGCATACTAAAGAGCATTGGAGTAAATAGTAAGAAATGTTCTGTGAAGACATGTTGTGGGAAACTTTGAAAGGAGAAATTAACATTTATGAATGCTCACTATGATTCAGGCACAATGCTGTGTCCTGGAATTCATAAGACACATTTTCAATTCATCGATAAGGAAGCTGAGGCCTAAATGGCTTAAGTTCTATTCCATCAGGGCGTAACATCTGAAGGCAGATAATGTCCATCATTCTCTGATTTTGTGTTATTAATTTTATCACCTTGTCAAAGTGATGTTTAATTTCTCTGCTGGATGTTGCCTGTAATTTCCTTTTAACTGCTACCCGGTATGTGAGGAGACACTTTAAGATAATGCAAATATATTGCACCTCATGCAAATTTTCCCCTAGATTTAGTGTCCATTGATTATTCTTGCCTGAACTATTCTTTACTATAATTATGTGTTTTATATTTACAACTGTATGTGGTTGCAAGGAGGTGATTTTCTAACTTCCACACTCTTTCCATATTTGCCAATCAGCCTTTCTATACTGATATTTTTCCTGTAGAACCATATCCCAAGAAAATATGGCAGATTGACCAGTGAATTGAATAAACTGCTTTTGTAACTGTACAAAAGGAATGGGTAAATGGATAAGTAAATAAGCAGAGAATAAATGGAAGAGCAAAGGATCAGGAATGCAGTGAGACCTGAAAAATGTTTATGATTAGGAAGAAGGAGTAAATACAGAAGAACAGATATATATCAGAATGATTGGAAGAGCATCATGTTAGTGATCCACAGAGTCCACAGCACAAGGAAGGTGCACCAGACAAGTTTGATCAACAAACTAAAATATAGTCCACAGGTTCAGGCAAATAACAAATGTAGTTGGAGTTGGCAATAAATGGGGTGTTGGAAATTTAAAATGAGTATTTTTCAGAAGAATGAGATAAGATGTAAAATTGCAAAGGTTGCAGTTGATACAGAGAAGAAGAGAAATGCTGGAATAGGAACACGTTTTCAGTGAAATAGAAGGTATAAAGTGATAATTGGGAGCAAGTGGGAAGCATCAAAGGAAGGAGTCATTAAGATTTTGTTTTGGTTCGTTTGTCTTGTGAGATATGAAAGAAATACCATGTATTAAAGTAGGGAAGGAGTGATTCAAGATAAACAGCAGCACAGAACTGGGTATAGAAACAAAGTCCTCAAATGTCAGGATATGGTCAGACCGAAGGCGGCTTGATTATGGATTACAAAAAGCAGTACAATTTTAGAAAATAAGAAATTAGATTAAGGAAAAATAGATGCAAGAGGTTTTATCCTTTAAACAAAGCCAAAGGTGAGTTCATCCACAAATGGTGTGTGTGGAATCAGTGAGCCCGGAACTTAGACAAAGGTTAGAATTACCTTGGTGGCTTCAGTAATAAACTGATACATTAACTACCCTGACCCAATTATTATACAACAAATATATGTATCAAGATATAAGATTGTGCCCCCAAAATATATGCAATTACAATACATAAGTTACAATAAAAATAAAGTAACATTATTATATTTTTATGACGGTATTATTATTAAAATAATAAAAGATCTTTTCTGAGGTTTAAAAAGTTTTAAAAAATATAGCAAACAGGACTGCCACTGAATCAGTCTCTGCACCATGAGAAATTGGCATGGTTTTCTGTCTACCTCTGGGATTACTTTGTGATCCAGGACAAGAATGAAAAAAGCAGGGATGAGATTATATAGGCCAAGGATTTAGAAAAACTATGGTAAAAAGAGGAATAAAATAAGTAAACATGAAGTTTAGGCTCATAATGAAGTCTCAATTATCTCAGAATGAGTGATCAGAAAAATTCAGATAATTTGAAATATAAGCCAGTTCCTTATTATTTATGTGGTTATGTGTGTAAGTGGCTTTTTACATTTATAGAGTGCATACATATATAATTGTGTATAGCTATGTAGGCATACATGGTTATATAAACAGCTAAATAATGTAAATACGGTGTTCTTTATCTCTGAAATTGTACTAATAGATAGGACCATACTGTGTATTCAAGGAGATTGTTAACTTCCAAAATAAACAGTTGACAGTCAGGGATTTTTATGGTCATCCCCCCACATCTTTACTTTCTTCCATACTCTTTGCTGACCTTTCATTAATTCTCCACCCAGAAGAATGGAGGAACATCACTGCTGCCAACTGGAGGCCATGGACTGGGACCACTGGGAGGTGACTTCTGCACAAAACTCTTTCATTACAGCAGGAATAACAAAGCTGAAGTGGTGAACACGGTATCTAATACTGGGATCTAAAGCTGATTGATATTTCAGACAGTAATTCATTTTAGAAGGCTTTGAGTTCACTATAGATTTGTTATAAAATGGTGGATGGCATTACCTTATTGGAAATACTAGCTTGCTGTGATTTGAATATGTCCCCAAAGTTGTTGTGTTGGAAACTTAATCCCCAGCATAACAGTGTTGAGAGGTGGGACCTTTAAGAGGTGATTACGTCATGAACATTCTGCCCTCATGAATGGATTAATGCCATAATAGCAGGAGTGGGTTCATTATCATGAGAAGTGGAGCTGCCCCAGGACTTGAGGACCCAGCCCCCGCACCAGCATGCAGAGGACGTCAAACACGGTGTCAAGGTACATGATTCACCAGCTTTGAGATTTAATGCTTGCTCTGCTGGGTTTCAGACTTTCTTAAGACCTGTTACCCCTTTCTTCTGGTCCATTTCTCCATTTTTAGATTAGAATACATACCCTATGCTTGCCCCACCATTGTATCTTGGAAGTCGATAACTAGTTTTTGATTTCACAGATGGGACTTTGAATTTTGGACTTTTGAGCTGAAACAAGTTAAGACATTGGGGATGAAATGAATGTATTTGCATGTGAAAAGGACATGAGTTTTGGGGGGCCAGGTGTGGAATGTACTGGATTGAATGTCCCCCCAAACTTATTGACACTTGAATTGTGTCCTCCAAGTTTTACATACTAGAAACTTGGTCCCACATGACTGTTGGGAGGGTGAGAAATCCTATTATGGTAATTGAAAGGTGGGGACTTGGGGAGGTGATTAGATTGTAAGACCTTGCCATAGTGAATGGATTAAAAATGGTGTTCATGGGCATGGTTCTGAGGGCTTTAAAAGGAGAGTGCATGAGGAGATTAGCCCCTTCTGTACCTCCATCTTCTTCCATGGGAGACCCCTGGGTCACTGTCACCACCACCAAGACCTTCATCAGATGTGTTCCCTGGACTTTGGACTTCCCAGCCTCAGAAACTGTAAGCAACAAATTTCATTTTTCTACAGATTACCCAGTTCTCTATATTTTGTTATATACAACAGTAATGGACTAATACATCCCGGAAGTATGTTTCTTATAAAAGCAAGTTTGGCCCTCTTGTGCTTTCTCTCGCCCATGTGATGCCTTCTGCCATGTTATGATGCAGCAAGAGGCTCTCATCACCATATGTCAGCCTCTTGATCTTGGGCTTTCCAGCCTTTATAATCATGAGCCAAGTAAATTTCTGTTCATTATAAATTACCCAGTCTGCAGTATTCAGTTACAGCAACACAAAAGAGAGTGTGACAGAGCCCACTAATTTCATTCACAAATAAGGGAAAAAAAAAATAAGAATCAAAGTCGCAGGAAGGAACATTAAGCATTTTCACATATGTTAAAAAACATATATATTTAAATAGGCCAAATTGGGAATTATTTTTATCTGTTAAAAATATTAGATAATTTATATAAAAAACATTTTTTTTCCTTTTACAGACAAGAGGTGGTATTTATATTTGGTAATTATGTAGTTTTTTAAGTACTAAATACTTTTAAAAATGATTAATGTAAAATATCTTTTAGTTATTCAAGTCCAATGAATTTCTAAATATAAAATACATTTGCTAATTTCAGGTAATCTTGAAATATTATTATTTAATAATTTATTCTTGTGTATACTGGGGAGATGACATGGAAAAATTTAAAGTTTAAAAAGTCAAAATAAGCTATCCGGTTAGCTCACTTGGTTAGAGCATGGTGCTGATAACACCAAGTTCAAGGGTTCAGATCTCCGTACTGACCAACCACCAAAAAAAAACAAAAAACAAAGTATCAACAACAACAATGAAACCAAAAACAACAAAAAAGTCAAAATATCACCTTCAACATGTAGGGGAATAAAATTGGTCCTGGGGAGTTGACTATAATTATTTAAAATTACCTAATCCGAGCATCATCTCTTCCTGCTATTCCCCATTGCAAAAACAAGAATAAAGTCAAATCAGAATTTTGCATACACAAGGTACATTTCAGATTTTAAAAATCTTAAAACAGTAGAAAGAGAATTTAAGAAAGAGTATTTGCACACCATCTAGTGGTAGCTTTCAAAAATAGCACAGTTTTTCAAAAATGTTTTTGTTTAAATGGGAATAGTGTTACATATGATAATACCTAAACTAAAATATAATTTACAAAACCCATCATTTCACATGTTTAAAGAACAAAGGAGGAGTGATTCTGTTCACTTTTCAGATGTGAAAACTCACTGCTGTCACCTAAAAATAATTATTTCACACTTGTTTAATTTTTAAAAGTTATCAAATATTGTGACTTTTTAATCACTCACCATTTTTGTCACATGTTTATTTCGTTCCTGAGTTCAACCACAGCATTAAAATGCAATGTCCTTATGGTGAATTAAAAAAATTTAATGAAGCTTCATTATATTATAATATTGAACAACGAAGTACAACAGCCAAAGCTTTTATGCTATTTCCACAGACTGGGATCATGTTTAAAAATCAAAACATTGCCACAATGACTTCCTCTGGAGCACATGAATGGAGACAGCAGCTAAATGACCAGCTCTCTAATATTTTGTGAGTGATGTCATACTGCAGGCCAATCATATGTCTTATCTCTATATTTTTGAAAAATAAGTTAACTGCTAATTATATAAATGCAGAATAATGAGTTTGGGAATTTATTTTGTTCTCAGATTTACTTGGGCAGAAGTGTTCAGTTCATAGGGATCAACGTGACCATCATTCCCAAAGCCAGTGCATAATGTACCAGCAAGGCAGGCAGAAGGCATTGCCTCCTGATGAATGCAGAGTGTGGGGTAAGCAGGAGGTGCCTCTGGCAATGCGGCTGTCAGGAGCATTGCTACATGTGTTCTGCTGCCAGAGAAAAGTCAAAGGAGACCGGGAATTCCCAACACATTCACTTGGAATGGATCATGATAAGAAAGGCAAGCTGAATTTTATGATAAAAATAGAGTGGAGCACATTAGTGGAGCCCTCAGTGGGGGGCCTACATAATTGAAAGGGAATCTGCCTTAAGGCCGAATCTGTGCTGGGAAAAATTGCAGGGCTTAAGGTGTTTTCATTTTTTTTCTGCTCAGAGCTCTAATTGTGGGAGATGGAAGGAACGTAACCCTTAAACATGGTCTTGGAACTTTGTGGTATGGGTGTGAGCAATTGAAACTTAGTCTCCATTGATTCTGACTTTCTTCAAAGTTGTACACATATGGCATCCACTTTCTTTCTAAAGGTGTTTTGGTTCAACCATTAATGTTTGGAATTTATATTATACAGTATCAGAATTCTTTTATAACAAAACCAATTAACAAATTTAGGTTACATAAACCTAAAGACCTAAATTTCCCTGTGTTTCTGCCAGAAAACAGATCTTGAAACAAAGGCTTGTATACAGGTGGCTTATTTAGAAAGTGATCCCAGAGAACAGAAGTAAGGAGAGAGAAAGTAATGAGAAAAAAATGAAGGTGAGAAGGGAAAATCATCAAAAAGGTATGTTCTTGAGATGGTCACTACAGTAGGCAACTGGCCTTTGATCCTACTGGGAACCTCTGGAGAGCCATGCAGAATCCAACTCAGAAATGGCCACCTGAGGGACAAAAGAAGAGAGCACTTTTCCACATCAGTCGAGCCTGACTCTTTACAATTTGCAATAAAGGAAGTCCAGAGAAATTTAGAGTAGGTAAGACTAGAGCAACCCAATTATGCAGAATAAGTGTGAGATCACAGAAACAGATCTCTGTGCACTAAAGCAACCCATCAGAACCATTTTCCCAACACTCTGTGTTCTTGATGAGGCTTCCCTTAATTTCCATTCATACTTGACTATTTCTATTCTTAGATGATTCCCCTTCATATTAGGTATTTGGAAAATAGTAGAGGAAGTTAGGTGATTGTAGAGTTCTATATTATTTTATTTCCATCTATGTTCCCATAACAAATGGTAGTTATTGAATAGCTTCATGAATAAAGATATTGAGACCTATTCCATAAAAACATATCTTCATGACATTGGCTGAACTACTTCACTTCAGTCTGAATTCCTATTAAATTTTGGAAAAATAAACTCTGTAGATTTGAGGTTTTGTAAAGATAGTATGAGGTAAAATATATAAAAGCACTTTTCAAACTAGGAAGTACTCTTCAAATATAAGTATGCTCTTATGCCATTTCAGCCTTCTGGTATCTAATGTTCTTCTTGGAGCATAAGAATTTTTTGCAAATTATAATAAAGGGACCCTTTAAATTTTTATCCTAATAGTTCTCATTTAGTCAGGTAACTTAGGGCTTCCCAGACTTTAATAAGAATCCTCTTTTTCTCCCCCTATGCTCCATAAACAATAAAAATAAGCAAAACTGTGGCCCATCCTGTTATAGAGGTTGCTATCTTTTTCTAGAACCAAGCATTCAGGGGCCATTTGGGGGGTTTCCTTGGCACTGAGTCTGGATGTGTGACAGACTGAAAAACTCTGTTCAACGCCCACGGTGCTGAGCATTCCACTTTCTAAATATGTAGCTGGAAAACTTCCCAGATTGTACATCTGCCTCTCTAATTTACACCTCCAAAGATGAGGGTGAGCAAAAAAAGAGGTGAGAAGCTTTAATGAACTACTTGGAGCCTTTGCATGTGCTGTGGGAAACTTCCTGGCAAACACCAAAACCTGGAAGCAAGGGGCTGGGTGGTAAACAAATATTTGAACATTCAGTTTCAATGATGTCCACTACATTCCAATGGCCACCTCACTTCCAAAGAATGACCCAGAATCCCTGCCCCCTCTTTTTTTCTTATCTTCTATCAACCCTTCCAATATATCTACTAGGTCCCAAATTGGACATTCATTGACTCACTCCACTCAGTTGGCTGCCAAAATGTTTGTACCGGTGTGATTGAGAACTACTTTTGTATGCATATGTTCACTATTCTTTCCCATATATGGATGTTACTTAAGCAGAAATTATGCTTTCATTGGGTTCAAATGTTTACCTTGACAATAAAACTACCAAGACACTGAAATCTGCAGGATAGTGCTGGCAAGAGTATATAAATGCTAAGTTGGCATAGTGAAAGAGGAATATAGTTTGTAGATAGCAACCTGCTTACCGCTCAGTCTTAATTAATGGTGCTTCTCAGCAGGCTATTCTTGTAGTCCATGGTGTTAAAATAATGTTCTGTTGCCTGTGCTTTGGGAGAGGATTTTTGATTGTGATTAAACTCAAGATAACCCTTAATAAAATATTTCTAAATCATAGCATAGCAGGTTATGCCTTCCTTGTCTGTATCATAAACGCCTCTTCGTTCTTCCAGTGCTTCTTAACTGGGGGTCCATGGATTCCAGATAGACTATGGATAGAATTCAATGTATTTGTGAATGTGGGTGGGCAAAAAATTATAACTTTACTTTTGCTATCCCCTACTGAAATTTAGCATATCCTTCAAAATTCAATGTAGGCTGCAAACCTCAGTATTATTAGCAGAAATTGTGACTTTGTCAACGGAAATCACAGGTATTTTCATAACACATTTTAGTTTTTGCAGGTATCTCAAAAACATTTAGGTTCTTCACCTCAAGTTAGTATAATTATTAAAACCACCTTGTTACTTAATACATTAATGAAATATATACACTATGACATGAAAATTTTATGTGTAACTATATTTCCATATAGTAAATTTTACTTATATTTCTATGTATTTTATTTTCTGAATTCAAAAATACTCTCTGTGAAAAGTTCATCAGACTACCAAAGAAACTGGATGTAAAATATATTACGAACTCCTGTTAGACCTACGTCACACTTCACTTGCTCTGTGAAGCCTCCAAACTCCTCCAGAGAGAGCTTAGCACGTCAATCATTGTGCATTTACTGTGCTTAATTTACAAATTGTAATTGGCACTTATCATTTCCAGTCATGTGTCCTGCTCCCCCCTTAGACTGTGAGCTCCTGGAGAGCAGGGATTCTCCCTCTGGCATAATGGCTCTAGCATAAGTGGCCCTGGAGCTGGACTGCTTGGGGTCCAGACCCCAGATCTGTCACCGAACTGTAGATGCATCAGTTATTAGCAGTGTGACATGGGACAATAAGCTTCAGCTTTCTCAACTATAACATGAAGGTAATAGTAGTAGCTACTTTCTGTATTTGTTCTAATGATTATATGAGTGAAGCACTTAGTGCAGCAGTAAAAGCAACATCTTCATTAGTGGTGATGGTAGAGGATATAGTAGAGGCAATACAATCTTTAAATCTCCAGAGACTAGCACAGTACTTGCCTGGCACATAATAAGCATTCAATTAATATTTGTTGAGTAAATGAAATAATGGGTTTTTTTCCTCAGACAATTAATTGGAATAAATCTATAACTCCAAATCTGAGAACATAAAACATGTACAAAAACTAGCAAATCATCCAATCAACAGTAATTTATAGGATTTTGGTTATGTGTTCAATAACATGTCATGTGATTCCAAGTTCTTTTACGACTCTGAGGAATTTATGATTTTGCAGGTTAAGGGAAGAAACAAAGCACACACGTGCACACACAGGAGGTAGATGGGATGTTAAAAGTGCAAAAGCCTTTTGAGACACCTCCTTGAGGGAAGTGGGTGACTGCTGACTCTTTATGGAGAGGCTTGACGATTTAGGTCCAACAGTGTCAAATTACCTTTGCATGACTCCCCTCCCAGACCCTGCCCTGCAGATCTCTGTCTTCTTCCCTACTCCTTCCATAAGAAGCATTACAGCTTTTCATTCGACTACTCCTTGCCCAGGGAATTGTCTCTTCTACCATGAGGGAAGCAGACTGTGAAGAGAAAAAAGGAGATAGATAACTCATGAAATTGGTGTTATGTAAAAGGGAACAGAAGGAAAGGGGGCTATAGAGAAAAGGCCTTGGGGGAAGAATATATTTGGAATCTGTGGTCAACTATGAGAAGAAAATGTTATCAAGGCTTATTATATCATCTTAACTAAAGAAAAGTCTTTTGTTCCAGTTCTGTTTTTGCCACTAATTTTCATTATAATCTTTAGGATTCATGACCATAGCTATCTTTTGGAAAAATCAGGTAATCTCTCTGAATTTGGAATCTATCTTTTGTAAAACAGAGTTTAGGATAGATGATCTCTACAGTCCTTCCTATTACTAAGCTTCATGTTTATTTATATCTTCTCGTTCACTTCATTGTGTCTTCTATACAATGATTCTTCAGTTTTCTATTGTCCTTTTAATATAGGTACAACCTTTATACTATTTACTTGTCTATATATAAATTGAGTAAAAGATACTTGCATTACTTTGTATATGTAATATTACATGTTATTAGGCTCTGAATTGTTTTCGTATAATTTTTATTTCCTAATACAAATGACTTTGTATAATTTTAAACTCAGGTAAAGATTGAAGGCAATTCATATTAATCAAGAAGCTCTCCACTGAACAGTCCTAGTAACAGTAGAAACTGTGCCATAATCTCTGTTTTAAAAAGACATAGAGCAAAAAAAAAAAAAAAAAAAAAAAAG
>NW_007726112.1:732140-861898 GCF_000696425.1 Galeopterus variegatus | reverse complement strand
TTTTTTAAAAAAAAAAAAAAAAAAAAAAAAAAAAAAAAAAAAAAAGCTGCACTTGGATTACACAAAATCCTAGTTAACAATGTCTGAAATTTTAAGAATGATTACATCAGTTTAATCACTATTTCCCTGTTTTAATACCATATTTTATTTTTTTAAAGTTTATTAATATCACTTTTTTATATTCTAAGTTGTTGTGAAGCAGGTAGGGGAGAGGGGGAGAGGGAACGGGAGAAGGGAATAGGTTGGGAGAAGTAGGAAAGGAGAGGTGGGGTTGAGGCCCATGGCCCCCTCCTCATTCTGGCAAGGGAGACCAAGGGGCTTCCAGCAGCAGCGGGTCATTGCTAGGCTGGATGCAGACATCAGAGGTATGTGTCTCAAGCCCTTGGGCCCCCACCACCCCAGGTTGGGAGCCCGGGGCACTTTCTGTTGTAGCTTGGTGGTTGTCACTGGGCTAGTTGTAGGTGTGGGGGAGGGCGAGAATATCATGTTGTCTTAATTCCATATACATGCATATACATTTTCTCACATCTTTACAGCCAACCTCTTGACAGACAGGAAATGTGTGCTATTGCCTCTTCTTGTGGCTATACAAGGTCAGATGTGCATAAATGGTACCTATACAGGTCATGAAATTCTCAGAACTAAAAGAAGTTATGACCTTTCTTGTGTATTATGAAGCAGAATCAATCAGTTGACAAATTTCCATCTTTTAAAATTTGACTTCCAGGAGACATCCAGTGATTCAATGAAGACATGCAATGGAGAAAAAATAAACTTCAGTTAAAACCAAATAAGAAATAGAGAAATATTGTCTCAAATATATCTCAATATACGCCTAAAGCTATTGAAGATATTAAAACAGCACTAGTTTTGAAATAAAGTGCTTCACTTTGATGCCATTTATTACTGTTTTTGCTATCTCATAGCATTTTTTTGATCGAAATCTAATTGATTATACATATTTATGGGGCACAGAGTTGAATATCAATACCTATGTAAAATGTTTGATAATCAAGTCAGGATAGTTATCATATTCATCAGTACAAAACATAATCATTTCTTTTCATTGAGGACATTTGATCTCCACTCTTCTAGTCATCTGATAACATGCAGCAAATTAATGTTAATTGTAGATTGCCTAGCACCAATAAAATTTATTTGTATCCTTTAATCCATTTCTTCTTATCCCTCCTCTCCTTCCCCATTTCCTGCCTCTAGTAAACAGAGTTCTGTTCTCTCCTTCTGAAAGTTCAATGTATTATCACCGTTGTTTCTTTCTCTCTCTCTCTCTGTCTCTCTCTCCCTCTCCGTTCCTCCTTTCCTTCCTTCCTTTTTATTTATTTATTTTTTAGGACCAGCTTATGAGTGATCATATAGCAGTTCTGTCTGTAGTTGTTTGAGAAATCTTCATACTATTTTCCATAATGGCTGTAGTAATTTGCAGTCCAAACAACAGTGTAGAAGGGTTTCCCTTTCTCTGCATCTTCACCAACATTTGTTATTCTGTTTCTTTGATAATAGCCAGTCTAGTTGGGGTGAGATGATACTTACTTTGCAATTCTCTTATAATTAGTGATGTTGAGTATTTTTTATGTATCTGTTCACCATTTGTACATCTTCTTTTGAGAAATGTCAGTTCAGCTCCTTTGCCCATTTTTTAATGGGATTATTTGGTTTTGTTTTTTTACTATTAAGTTGTTCGAGTTCTTTGTGTATTCTGGATGTTAATCCCTTGTTGGGTGCATACTTTCAAATATTTTCTCCCATTCTGTAGGTGTCTTTTCATCCTGTTGATTGTTTACTTTCCTGTGCAGACACTTTTTCATTTGACATAATTCTATTCACTATTTTTTCTTTTGTTTTCTGTGTTTTTGAGGTCTTATTCGTAAAGTGTTTGCCCAGTCCTATATCTGAAGTGTTTTTTCTATGTTTTCTCCCAAGAATTTTATAATTTTGGGTCTTATTTTTGGTTTTTATTCATTTTGAGTTGATTTTGTCATATGGCACAAGGTACAGGTCTAGTTTTATTCTTCTACATATGGATGTCCAGTTTTCCCAGGACCATTTACTGAAGGGGTTGTCCTTTCCCCAGTGTATGTTCTTGGTGCCTTTGTTGAAGATTAGTTGGCTGTAAGTACATGGAATGATTTCTAGGTTCTCTATTCTGTTCCATTGGTCCATGTGTGTATGTTTATGCCAGTACCATGCTGTTTTGATTACCATATCTTTGTAGTATAATTTGAAGTGCTATATCTCTGACTTTATTATTTTTTACTCAAGATTACTTTGGCTATTTAAGGTCTTTTCTTGTTCCATATAAATGTTAGGATTATTTTTCTGTTTCTGTGAAGAATTCCATTGACATTTTGATGGGGATTGCATTGAATGTATAGATTGCTTTGGGTAATACAGACATTTTCACAACATTAATTCTTCCAATTCATAAACATGAAATGTCTTTCTATCTTTTGTTGTCTTTAATTTCTTTCATCAGTTTCATGTAGTTTTCATTGTAGAGATCTTTGATTTTCTTGGTTAAATTAATTCCTAGGTATTTTTTTGGCAGCTATTGGAAAATGAGATTGTTTTCATGATTTCTTCTTCTGCTAGTTCATTGTTGGTGTATAAAAATACTACTGATTTATATATATTGATTTTTTATTTTGCAACTTTACTAAAATTGTTTATCAGCTCTTGGAATTTTTTTGGTGGAATCTTAAGGTTTTCAATATATATATATATAAAATCATGCCATCTGCAAACAGGGACAACTTGACCTCATCTTTTCTTATTTGGATGCCCTTTATTTCTTTCTCTTGCCTAATTGCTCTTGCTAGTACTACCAGTACTATAATAAATAGGAGTCATTTTTGGCTTTACCCATTCAGGATCATGTTGGTGGTTGGTTTGTCACACTTGACTTTTATTGTGTTGAGATACTTTCTTTTTCTATACCTAATTTGATGAGAGTTTTTATCATGAAGGAATGTTGAATTGTGTCAAATGCTTTTTCTTGCATCTTTTGAGGTAATCATATGGATTTTGCCCTTGATTTTGTTGCTATGATGTATCACATTTATTGGTTTGTATTTGTTGAACCATCCTTGCATCCCTGGGATGAATCCCACCTAATCTTTTTAATGTGCTATTGAATTCTGTTTGCTAATATTTTGTTGAGAGTTTTTGAGTCTATGTTCATGAAGGATATTGGCCTGTAATTTTTTTTTATTTGTTTTATCTTTACCCAAGTTTCATATCAGGATGATGCTGGCCTCATAGAATGAGTTTGGGAAAATGGCCTATATTTCAATTATTTGGAATAGTTTGAAAAGGATTGGCATTAATTCTAAAAACAATTCAGCACTGAATCTGTCCAGTTCTGGGCTTTTCATTTTGGGGGGGCTGCTGACTACTGCTTCAATCTCATTGCTCATAATTGTTCTGTTCAGGTTTTTTATTTCTTCTTGGTTCAGTCTTGGTAGTTTGTATGTGTCCATAAATTTATCCATTTCCTCCTTGTTTTCAAATTTGTTGGCATACAGATGTTTGTAATATCCAAAGTAGTATCCAATGGCTCTTTGTATTTCTGTGGTATCAGATGTAATGTCTCTTTTTTCATTTCTAATTTTGTTATTTGGGTCTTTTCTTTTCTATTTTTAGTTAGCCTAGCTAAGATTTTGTCTATTTTGTTTATCTTCTCAAAAAACAACTTTTTGTTTCATTGATCTTTTGTATCATTTTTTTGATCTCTATTTCATTTAACTCTGCTCTAATCTTTATTATTTTTTTCCATCTACTAATTTTGGGATTGGATTGCTGTTGCTTTTCTAGCTCTTTGAGGTGTAACATTAGGCTGTTTACTTGAAATCTTTCTATTATTTTGATGTAGACATTTATTGAAATAAAATTCCCTCTCAGTACTGTTTTTGCAGTATCCCCTGGGCTTTGGAGTGATGTGCTTTTGTTTTCATTTGTTTCAAGAAATTTTTTTTTATTCCTTGCTTAATTTTTTTTTTTTGACCCATAGGTTATTCAGGAGCACAATGTTGAATTTGCTTGTTATTGATTTTTAATTTTATTCCATTGTGGTCTGAAAAGATACTTGAAATGATATCAAGTTTTTACATTTGTTGAGGCTTGTTTGTGACCTAACGTGTGATCCATCCTGGAGATAGTTCCATATGCTGATGAGAAGTATGTATATTCTCTAGTTGTTGGATAAAATGTTCTGTAGATGTTTGTCAAGTCCAATTGTTTGAAAGTGTAGTCTAAATCATCTATTTCTCTGCTGATTTGTTGCCTAGATGATCTGTCCAATATTGAGAGAAGAATGTTCAGGTACCCAAATGTCATTGTACTGGGGTCTATCTCTCTCTAAGTCTAATAATATTTGCTTTATAAATCTGGGTGCTCTGATGTTGGGAGCATATGTATTTATAATCGTTATATCCTCTTGGTGGATGGATCCCTGCATAACTACATAATGACCTTCTTTGTCTTTATAGTTTTTGGTTTAAGATCTATTTTAACCAATATAAGAATTGGTACTCCTATTTCTGCTCATTTTTGGTTTTCATCTGCATGATATATCTTTTTCTATCCCTTCACTGTTTTTCTATGTGAGTCTAAACAGGTGAAGTGAATTTTTCACAGGCAGCATATAGTTAGGTCTAGTTTCTTAATCCATTCAATCAGTCTATGTCTTCTGAGTGGGGAATTCAATTCATTTACGCTTAGGGTTGTTGTTGAAAGGTATTATCTTACTCCTGGCATTTTAGTGATTATTTTACGATAATTTTAATATCTTTTATTCCTTTCTTTCCCTTTTATTGTTTGTGGCTGGTGTTTGTTGACTTTTTGTAGTGGTAAGATATATTTTCTTTCTCTTTCTCATTTGCACATCTGCTCTATCAGTAAGTTTTATTCTTTCTTGTGTATTCATCATGGTGATTATCATTTTTTGGATTACAGGTATAGGACTTCCTTGAGAATGTCTTGTAGTTCTGATCATGTGGTGGTGAACTCCTGCAGTTTTTGTTTGCCTGGGAAATACACTATTTCTCCTTTGTTTCTGAAAGATAGTTTTGCAGATTATAATATCCTGGGCCAGGAGTTATTATTTTTTTTTAATTTAGTATTTTGAATATATCATCCTATTCTCATCTGGCCTGTAAGGTTTCTGCTGAGAAATTAGCTTTTAGTCTGATTAGGATTCTGTTATAGGTGACTTGATACTTTTCTCTTGCTGTTTACGATTCTCTGTCTTTGACTTTTGAAAGTTTAATGACAGTGTGTTAGAGGACCTTTTTGTATTGAATCTGTTTGGGGATGTTTGAGCTTCTCTGATTTGAAAGTCCGTGTTTCTCCCAATACCTGGGAAGTTTTCTGCTATTATTTTGCTAAATAGGTTTTCAATGCCTTTTCCTTTCTCCTCCCCTTCCAGAACCCCCATAATTTGGATGGGTGCTTAAGGTTATCAGATAACTCTTATAGGTTTTCCTCATTTTAAATTTTTTTCTTTCTTTCTTTTGTTTTTTTTTCTTTACTTCTTTCTTTCTTTCTCTTTTATTTATTTATTTGCTTGTTTGTTTGTTTGTTTGTTTGTTTGTTTATGTCTGCCTGGGTTATTTCAAAAAGCCTTTCTTGAGATCAAAATTCTTTCCTCTGCTTGCTCTAGCTTGATTTAAGCTCTCTATTTTATTTTTTATTTCTTCATATGAATCCTTCAGTTCCAAGAGTTCTGCTACATTCTTTTTTAAAGTATCTATCTTTTATAAATTCTGCCTTCAGATTCTAGATTGCTTTTCTCATTTTGTGGTGCTATCTAAGTTTTCTTGTATCTTTCTGAGTTTCCTTAAGATTGTTGCTTGGAATTACTTTATAGTCGTTTAGATGTTCCTGCTGTTTGGTGTCTGGTACTAGAGAATTAGTACATCATATGAGCATGTCAAATTTTCTTATTTTTTCATATTTCTGGAATCCCTACATTGATGTCTGGGCATCTGGTAGAGCAGATGCTTCTCTAATTCTCTGGAATGGCTTATGAGGATAGAGTCTCCCTCCTGCAGATCTCTTTTATATTGGCTGTTAGGTTGAGTGTTTTAATTTTGGTTCTGGTTAGATGCAGCATTTTGTAGTCTCCATGTGGTTACTTCAATCATATTCAACATCAGAGTTGGCCGTGATTGCCTCCATGGCCTAGGCACTGGGCACTCATTTGTTCCTTTTTGAAGTGAGTGACACTGGGCTGTGTTGTCAAGGTCATATGCAAGATCTCAATAAGTGCCTTGGTGCCCTGTTGCTCCTTGGCTGAGGTGGGTAACCCTAGGATAACTGGCTGGCACCCTTGATTAGTGTCTTGTCACCCTGAAGGATGCACTGGGGTCTTTTGAAGCTCCTCGACTTGAATGGGTGACCTTGGGTAGGACTTCTGGAGGTCAGAATTAAAACCTTAAGCTTTGAGGGAGAAAATGAGGTATTCAGCAGTCCCTCAGCTAGAGTGGTGGCTTCAGTGATGTCACTGGGGCTCAGTGCATAGCCCTGTACCCCCAGAGAAGGCATCAGGGTACTCTGTAGCTTTGCAGTTGAAGTGGGTGACACTGAGTGAGGTCACGGGATTTGTGTGGGGGGCTCTGTACCCTCAGGAGGGGCACTGGTCTGCTCTACAGTACCACTGCTGAAGTAGGTGACTCTGGACAAGGTTTTAGCAGTTTTGGGAGGGACCCTGTGACCCTGAGAGGTACTGGACACTCTGGAGCTCCTCAGCCCTGTCTGAGATTGCTGAGGCAGTGGGTGGGCTACTGTGCTCCCCCAAAAGATATAGCATCCCTCTGAAGCTCCCACACTGGGGTGGGCAGCCCTGGGTAGGCCCACTGGTTTTCCAGGCATGGGTCTGTGGCCAAGAGAGTTGTACAAGTTCTCTACCACCTCTTTGTGATTGTAAGAATTGCAAGGGTGTTTCACCAAAGAAGGAAGTGTCACTAGCAGTGGCTAGAGGCCCCAATTAGGCAGCTTTCTGGCTCTGTAGTGTATCCACACTGATCCCTTCTGTCCTGAGGGTGGCACCCTTGCTACATTGTATGGCCTGTTCCCAGGGCACAGGACAATCCATGGTGTAGGCAATCCAGTGCAATGATGTGGCCTCAGGGGTGTTGAATTGCTGTCATGGCAGAACCAAAATGCCATCAGGTGTAGGAACCAACCACAAGCTGCAATTGCTACAGCAGCCTAGGACGCAGGATTGAGGGTGGCTCCATGCATGTCCCTCCACAGGTCAATACAGTTGCTTGGGCTCTAAGTAGTTCCCACCACTGTGTGCATGGTCACAGGGGCAGCACAAATTTCTCTGTGGGTTGGGCTGCTGGCCCACAGGACTGTGCTTACTCAACTCTTTCATGCACAGCAACCCCTTCTGGGTCCTTGAAGCTCCTGGTTGGGGAATAGGATGGTGGTGGCCAGGAATCTTCCATTCTCTATTTAGCTATCCTGAATTTCTGTGTTCACCAGCATCTCTGCCTCTCCTTCAATATGTTCCCTATTTCTCCCTTCACCTTTTTCATCCATGTGTGGTTGCATATTCAATGTATTCTCTGTCTGTGGGAGAGACAAGTGATGTATCTTTCTAGATGGCCATCTTGCTCTGCCCCCATCTCACACTGTATCATTTTAAAACATAATTGACATAAGTATGTATGTAATTTATTTCTCAAATATACAATTATACTTGCATGAAAAGTGAATGTAAGATTTTTGCACACATGCAAAGCTGGTAAAATTTTTCTCAAATATTCACACAAAAGATCTCTATTTAACATAGCTAGTCCACAAATTTTTAATGGGTTCCATGGACAATTTATTTGATCAACTGAAAATTTTAGCAGAAAATGCTATGACATGGTTGTTATTCCTGATTATACAGCTATTCTCCTTTAAGCTCTTGATGTTTGAACAAATCATTTAGAAAAGACCTAAAGTAGTGATTCTCAAAGTGTAGCATCAGCATCATCTGGGAACTTGATAGAAATACAAATTTTTGAAGTCCATCTCACACCTTCTGAATCTATATTTTAAAAAGCCCTCTAGGTATAGCCGATGCCTGCTGAAATTTGAGAACCATTTATCTAAGGGAAAAGTACAAAACCTATAGTAATCTGCATTTTTTCTTCTGATACATGATGATGAGATTAAAAGGACAAGCATTCTCTAAAGTTTGCAGAATGAAAGCTTGGTAGAAAGAAAATACCCAAAATAATTCCCAATAAGTCAATCTTTGAAAAGGTCAGAAGTAAACATGATAAAAGTACACCATGTTGTAGGAAAAACCTTCCAACTCTGACCACAGAATGATTCAGAAGAATTTCTAATTCAAAATGTGAAGAAAGTCTAGAAAAAAACTTAGATACTTAGATGTTTCTATTGAAGAAGAAAGTGGTGTTCAAGTTTAGGAGTGATTGAGTATCATGATGGTTAATAATTGTGCATGTATATTTATAATTTTTTTAGAAAACCTAGTAATAAGGATATGTCATATTAGATGACATACTAGAACTGATGAATTATGATAGTAATTAACGTGCAACAAATCTATATTAAAAATATATAAATATGGTTTTTTACTGCTGAACTTCTCAGAGCCTTTGATATTATAAAGCTGATTATGAAGATTCAAAAGTTTCATAGAGTATGCTTGATCTTTAAATCTTGACCATTGGGCCCATTTGTTTACAAAGAATCTTGGAAGAACCTTGTTCTTATTAAATTTACTTTTGTAAATTTGTGTAGATAAATAAATAATAGATTTATTATGGATTCTAAAAGAGAGATACAGATGCCCGAGATAGGGATAAGATACCTTCCTAAATACCGAAGCTTTTTGATCTGACGTCAGAAAGAACAAGGGTGACCTCATCCAAACCTTCCTTTCATTGGCGCTTTTGTCAGAGATAGGTTAATTTTGTGCTTAAATTGTGAAAATCAATTAAGAAATTTTCGGAATAAATGGTACTCTGAACAAGGTACTCTAAGTAATACGGGGAACAATTTTAGTATCTCAGAGCCTCAATGAGTGTCCAGTATGCCTGCAGTCCTCACTGACCATTTATCTCCAGTATTCCCTAGAAAAGCTAAAGCACCTCATGGGAAGGGCCCCAAATCCTCATTATTTCTCTGGTTCTACTGAATCACAATGATGTCTTAGTCGATAAATACTCATTTGTTAGTTAATAAAACAGACTCAGTTTACTTAAATACCCAAAGTGTAGTAACAGGAAAATGATAAAATATTTTCACTCTACCTCTCTACTTACCAGTTGACTAATAAATCAAAAAAGAATGCATTAGTGAATATCTCATCACTGTCACCACCAAATGAAACTAATCTTGAAAGCACATCTTCAATGGTATTTCAGATAATATAGACTGAACTATGCTTAATGCTATCAAATTTACACAGTAAAGATTTTATTATGATACTTTTATTTTCCTGGCATTACTATGACATCCAGTGCCTGCCTCTTTAAATGATATATATTTAGATACTTTATACTTCTTGAATAAAGGATAACTTAAATCTTGTTCTGAAATTTGCTCTCTGTGCATTTCTAGGCTCTCATATAAGAAATCTATAGTTTCAAAGGTCACCCCAGAGGAAAGATAAAGTTTGAATACAAAGAGTTGTATAGTGAGCAAATTATTCCCAGCCTCTTTCTGTCTCAATAGTGAATTCACCCTAAGGGATGAATATGACAATATAGTTTAATTTCCCCATTTTTAGTTCTCCTTGAGACTCTTCTTCCTTGTGGGTACCTAAAGGAACTTCAGAAGGATTTTATCCTCTGCTGCTTTAATATCATTTATACTAGTTAATTAATTATTTACCTGTGACTCAGTCTCAGTCTAGGTTCAAGATATTGTTTTAGGGCTGGCCCATGGCTCACTGGGAGAGCGTGGTGCTGACAACACCAAGTTAAGGATTAAGATCCCCTTACCGGTCATCTTTTAGGAAAAAAAAGGTATTTTTCTTATAGTTATTTATTGCTGCCACAAAAGTACTCTTAGAAACCTTGGGACAGTCTTAACTTATCTGCCCTCAAAGAATATATCCTTAATTTTTTTTTTTTTTTTTTTCTATTTAGAGGATTTTAAAGAGGTTACCTTAGCAACTGCTGCTATGTACATATTCTGCTGGGATTTCGTTAGCCTGACTTTTTATAGCAATGAAATGTTAACAGAGCACAAGAATGTGGACACATTTCTTTATAAAGCAAACTTTCAATCTAGGTCATACCTATGTTTCTCAGAGAAATTGTCCTTTATGACCTCATGGTTTTTCCATAATCGTGATTCACTTTTTTTATAATTCTAAATAAATCTTACCTCTTTTTTTTAATGAAGATGGGCTATAGGGAAATGATAGGATGATAGAAGGGACAGAAATTGTAGCTTTGGTAAAATGTTAAGGGTAGAACAATAAATTAAGGAAAGAATCTGAAATGATAAATAAGATTCATGCTGTGAATCATGTGACTCTTTTAGAGCAGAAAAATAAAACTCAAATTCTTGTGTAATTTTAAACAAGTTAGTCCCTGAGGTTACATGGTAATGATCAAAAAACAAAATAAGGGGAAGAGGGAATTAGTCGTTTTTTAGTCATTGCAAGCATTTTACAATATAATATACAATATTATAAATAAAATACATTATATATATCATACAATATAAGCTACAATGCTTTAGGAAGAGAAAATATTTTATCTATGTAGTTTTAGCTTATAAAAATGATTATACCATTTTAAAGTACAAAGTTGGTAAATTTATTTCAAAAGTTCATATAGCTATTTAAATATCTGAGACCTCATTTATTTACTACTGCTGGGAAATGCAGTATTCTCTATAAATAAACTTCATAAAGTTTGGATTACTAAGTGCCCAAATGTGTGTGTATGTGTGTGTGTGTATTTATAGGGATTACTGCAAATATATTACACTTATTCTTGCTTTGGTCTAAAGCCTTTGGTGCCATTCCTGCTGGGACACTGAGAGTCAGATGAAAATAGGGTCATAAAGAGAAATTGTTCCCAAGGCCCAGTCCTGGCTGCTAATCAGCTGATCTTTTTCTCTTTGTAAGAATGGTAAAAGCTTTGACAAAAGAAAACATCATGTCTAATGACTATAATTTTATATATGTAAATATGTGAAATTCTGATCACTCTTTCTCAATCCTCATCTCACTCTACTCTGACTCTTGCAGTGTTTATTCTTTTATGGAGTGACTGCACTAAAGTACAAATAAGGGGAAAGACCTTTACATTGTGCTGGTTTCTTCTTTTTTATTTATTGTGGTAAGATAAACATAACATAAAACTTACCATCTTAATGATTTTTAAATGTACAGTTGAATGGCATTAAATACATTTATAATGCTGTGCAACCATTACCCCCATCTATTTCCTTAACATTTTTCACTTGTAAAACAAAGTCTGTACCCATTAAACAATTATCTCCTCATTCCGCTCCCTGGCCACCTCAGTTCTATGTTCTGTCTCTATGATTTTTACTACTCTACTTCCTCATGTAAGTGGAATTTTACAGTATTTGTCTTTTTGTGACAGGAGTATTTCACTTAGCATAGTGTCCTCAAGGTTCATCCATATAACATATGTCAGTTTCCTTCCTTTTTAAGTGTGTTTCTTAGTGACCTCTGGGCATATCTATCTCAATCAACCATGTTCCATATTGCAACCCAGTAGTCCCTTTATGAGCTATTAAGTTGTTGGGATGACCATTTGCTCCCCACACCTAAGACCATGGAGTTACTTGGCTTTTTAAGTATTTATTGTTGCTTTTCAAAGTTACTCTGTTTCTTGTTATTTTTGTTATTGATTATCACTTCTCTCAGCCTGCCTCTAGCAATGTCTCCTTTGTTCTCCAGTTCATTATGTTATCCTGCTATGAACTGAGGAATCAGAATAAATCTGTTTAAATTATACATACGTAAATCTAATAACTATTAAGCAGAATTTTTGTGTAGAACACTGTACTAAGCCATTCACAGAATACCAACGTGTCTAAGATGTAAGTGTGCATTATATGGCCTTTTTCTTTATATTTTTCTGGATTATATTTCCCAATACATTGATTTCAATATTTCTCATCATATATATTTCTATCTCCATTTCTATATCTATCTCCATTTCTTTCCTCAGGATCACAATTAATTCCATTGTTTCAGCCATTTCTTTCATATGTAAGAACACAAAATTTTGAGCACTTATAAAAAGCTCCAAGATGACTGAGAAATAAAAATTTTTCAGTCAACCAGAGGATTCCAACTTGAGGACTTGGCTTTTTCATAAATACTACTTGTTCTGGTTGTTAACCAATTGTACTGGTTATTGGCTGAAAAATCGCAGAATTATTTTTAAATCTATAATCTACCTCAAATTTCACATCCAATAAAGTCTTGTGGAGTCATTTCCCTAGTTTCTTTAAAACCCATATCCCACATATATTTCTTTCTTTTTATTCCCTTTTTTTACACCTGGAAAACTGGCCAAGATGGCAAGCGTGGTCAAGGCATCACAGCTGCCTATGGGGTTCAGAACTCTGGTCATTGATCCACACTGCCTCACTTTGAAAGATTACAGAATCTTAGAGCACTTTTTAGTTTTTCTTTGGTCACATCAATTTTCTGGAAAGATGGGCTTTGTCACATTGTAATTTCTGGATGCACTCCTTGTAACTAGAGGAGTTCCATAAATAACCACAACCTCACCATTCATGTACATGTAAATTTATCTGTGCAATGTAAAATTAATAGGCCAGCTGATGAACTATTATATAGAAATAGTGAGAAGTGAGTTGCCTATATGTCTGTTTTAAATTCTGCCCTGAGATTTCTGTCCTGAACTGACAAAAGGAAAGACTACTACTATACATACTGCTATTTGTATAATAGTGCATTAACCCTCTTTAAGCTCTACCTGTTATTCCACTCTCATCTTTCTGGAAATCCCTATATACGACCTATGATTAAGGTGAATGGTACTAGTCCATATCCCTGGTTTTATTAGCTCTATGGCTTTGCTCGTGCTGTTCCCATGCTTGAAATGTACACTTTGACAAACCTTTGGCTCTGTTTCTTTTGCTACATATTATATTAATAGCACTCATCTAATGTCATTTTGCATAGGAATAGCTCACTTATTTTCACTACTGCATAGAATTCTATTATGTGAATATGTCATAAACTATCCTTTCTAACATGGATAAGCCTTTGGATTGTTTCAAATTTTTAATCATTTCAATTCTGCTGCTTTAACCTTTTTGAACATGTCTTTTGTCTTTGGGTGAACATATGTATGTGCATTTCTGCTAGTTATATACCGTGGAGTGAATTGCTGAGTGATAGAGTAGATGTGTGTTCAGCATTATTAGATACTGCTAGACAAATTTCAAAGAGGTTGTACTAAATCACAATCCCATTAGAAGAATATGAAAATTTCAATTGCTCTGAATTTTCACCAACATTTGAGATTTTCAGGTTTTTCAATTTTAGCCATTCTGGTGAGTATTTTGTGTTAACTCATTATGGATTTAATTTATATTTTCCTTCTGGGTGATGAAGTTTAGCAACTTATACATTTCTTGACCATTTGGTTTTTCTTAAAGTGCCTGTCCAAGTTCCTTGCTCATTTTTATATAGGCTTTATGTCTGTTTGCAGGTACTCTTTATATATTATTCAGTAAAGCTTTTAACACTCTCTGGCTTGCTTTTAAACTTTTAAAAAATTATTGTAAGTAATATCCAGAATATAGAAGGAACTCAATGGAAATCGTCATGTTGAAGGGATACCTGTACTCCAATGTTCATTGCAGCACTATTTACAATAGCCAAGAGTTGGGACCAGCCCAAATGTCCATCATCAGGTAAGTGGATATGGAAAATGTGGTATATCTACACAATGGAATTCTACTCTGCTATAAAAAGGAATGAAATACTACCATTCGCGGCAGCATGGATAGACTTAGAAAAAATATTAAGTGAAACAAGTCAGGCATAGAAAGAGAAATAGCACATGTTCTCACTTATTTGTGGGAGCTAAAAGTAAATAAACAAATACACAAACAAATGGGGGGACAGGAAAGAAGACACAACAATCACAGTTCCTTGAACTTGTTAAGACAAGTGAACAGATATGATTTTGATAGGTGGGAGCAGGGAGAGGGAGTGGGAAGGGAGGAATCGGTAAAGGGACATGAAAATCAACTACATTGCATATTGATAAAATAAAATAAAATAAAATAATTATTGTAAAAAACACATAACATCCTTTTACCTTTTTACTCTTTTAATTATGTGATCAGTTGACTGGAAATTTGTAGTTCTAATGTTTACTACTTTTTGTGTGCTATTTAATTACATAGCAGAAGTTCATTGAGATGTGCTCCTATGTAGTATTCTGAAGACTTTGTTGTTTTACATTTTACTTAAAGCTTTTAATCCACCTGGGACCCCAGAATTTAATTGTGGCTGTTATGCAAGACAGTCGTCAAAATCCACTCTCTTCTTGTGTATTTATTTTACTCAACACAATGTATTGAGAAGTCTTCCCTTTCTCTACTAGTAGGTAGAACCGTATTTATCATAAATCAAGTTTTCATTTATGTGCAGATCTGTTTCTGGACTCTCTATTTGTTCACATTTGTACAATTTGTCTATCTTTTGTGAACACCACATTCTCATTGTCATTTTTTTCAATAATGCCTTACTATACTTAGTAAGTTCTTGTATTTCCACATACTTTTCAGAATCAGCTCTTCTATTTACACACAAACATGTACACACAGAAGGACTGCTAGGATTTTGCTTCGGATTGCATTAAATCTGAAGATATATTTGGAGAAAAAAGACATAAATGTACGATTGACTCTTGCAGTACAAGAACATAGCATACCTCCCATTAATTAGGTTCTTTCTAAACTTATTTCACGAGTGTTTTAAAGTCTGTCTTACAATGGTATTGCACACCATTTGTTATATTAGGTGTTTGTTTTTGTTGTTGGTAGTGGTGTGTAGAAACTCAAGGGACCTTGCTAAATTCACTTACTAATTCTAATAGTTTAACTATACATTTATGTGTTTTAATTGTCATAAAATGCACTTAATATAAAATTTATTATCTTAACCATTTTCAACTGTACAGTGCACTAGTGTTATGTATATTCTCATTGTTGTACATCCAATCTCCAGAAGTATTTTCATCTTACAAAACTGAAACTCTGTACCAATTAAACAGCAATTCCCCATTCTCCTTCCTCACAGCCCCTACCCCCAGCATTCACCATTCTACTTTCACTTTCTATCAATTTGACTACTTTAGGTATCTCATATAAGTGGAATCATGCAGTATTTGTCTTTTTTGACTGGCTTATTTCACTTAGAATGTTATAAAGGTTCATCAGTGCTGTACCATGTGTCAGAATTTCCTTCCTTTTTAAGACTAAGTTAAATTCTCCTGTATGTATTCACTACATTTTGTTTGTCCACTCAAACATCAATGGACACTTGAATTGCTTCTATATGCATTTTTTTTTAAGTTTTGCAAACCTAATCATACTTTCAAACAAGAACACATTTTTTGTTTCTTCATTTTTAAACTTGTAACTTTTATTTCTTTTTCTTAACATGTTACACTGGCAATGTTTTCCAGTACCATACTGAGTAAAATTGTGATAGAATGTAATTATTCGCAGTCTCAGTCTGGGAAGCATGATCTTTGCTCTAGGTTTTTGTAGGTACTCTTTATTACATAAAGGAAATATTTCCTCTGTTAGTTTGCTAAGGGTTTTATTTTTTTCCTCAAACTATGAGTAACTTTTAAAATATCTCAAATATTTTCTGCATATATTAAGATAACATAAATTTTATCCTTTGTTGTGTTAATGAAGTGAATTACATTTTTTTTTCAAACTGTTAAACAATATTTTATCCTTTAAAAGTACCCACTTGGTCATAATCTATTGCAATTCTTACATTTTGCTTGACTTCACTTGTCAACATTTACTTAGAAAAATTTCACCTCTGTTTAGAAAAATTAGCCTAGAATTTTTCTTTCTTATTAGCTTCATCTTAGATTTATTAAGTAATGTTTTTCTGGCCTCATAAAATGAGTTAGAAAGAGTTCTCCTTTTTTAAATTACCTGGAATGGTTTGACTAAGATTAGTTTTATCTCATTCTTAAATATTAGGAATAATTCTTTCAAAGCTTTTCTAGACCTGGAATTTTCCTAATCAAAAACATTAAGTTATATATTGTATTATTTTAATAGATACATGACAATTCAAATTCTCTTTCCTGTTATGTCAGTTTTGGTAAATTCTATTTTTCAAAGAGTTTCTCCATGTCTTCTATATTTGAAGATGTATTATAAAGTTGTTCAAAAAATTGTGCCATAATGTTTGTAATGTGTTCATAATTTAAACTATCTCCTTTTTGTATTTCTAATAGGATTTTATTCCTTCTCTTTTCCTTCAATAATTATTTTAGGAGGTTAGCATGTTTATTTTTTTTAACAACCAACTTTTGGCTCTGAGGCTCTTCTCTATTCTATATCATCTATTATAATTGATCTCTACTCCTATATTTATCATTTTGTTCCTTTTTTTTACATTTAATTTTTTTTCTAACTTCTTAAGATGGATAATGAAAAGATTGACTTTTCAGTCTTTCTTCTTTTCTAATATATGACTGTAATGCTATGAATTTCCCTGATGCATGAGTATAGCTTTTCTCCTTTGTTTGGTTATAGCTGTATTCTATAAATATTTATATGCTGTATTTACATAGACATTTAGTTCAAGATATTCCCAATAGTCCTTGTTATTTATTTTTTGCCCAAAGTATATTTAATAGTTTATTCCACTATTTCCAAATATTTAGTTATTTTCTAGCTAGCTTTATTATTTATTTTAGTTTAATTTCACAGTTTTAAAACAGTATACTCTATTTGATCTCAATCCTCTAAAATTTTCTTCAGCTTCCTTTATGCCCCCATCATTGGAAATATTTACTAAAATTGAATATATTCTGTGCATAAAAGAAATCTTGTCTTCATCTCTGTGGTCCTTCTTTTAAGTTCCTCTTCTGATTTTTTATTTCTGTTGTTATATTTTTCAGATCTAGTATTTCTATTTCATTTTCTAAAAATAGTTTTTAGTTCTCTTCTGAAATACACTATATTATCAAAGAATTTTATGACAATTTGTTTATGACATTCTCTCTAGGTCTGTTTCTATTTTCTGGATTCTTTTCTCTTGATTTTTTTTTTACATATTTTTTGTCTTTTCATGCCTAGTAATTTTAATTTAAGCCAAACAATGTGTACAAGACATACATTTTCTTGCTGTGGATGGTGTTATATTCTTCCAAAGAGGGTTTAATTTTGCTTCTGGCACTCTAGGTTAGTGATGAATAACCTTAAGCTTTAACCTTATTATTACCTAATTTTTTTGATTGGTGAAGGATGGCCTATTTCCCTTCATTCATTCTTAGGCTGTAATCCTTCAAGGTTTTCAAATGAAAGCTTGGGGTATTTGCCTAACATCCTCCTCCTTGATCATTTTGGACCATAATTTTGTCCCATCACTAGAAGCTCTGTCCCATTTCTTAGGTTCTAAGCTGCCATTTGCTTTCCACCTTTTCAGTCTATCAGATAATATGTGTTAACTAGCAAATGCCTCAAGCAGAAAACATTGTACTAAATGTTGGGCTCTCCTTCCTGTGTTTCCCTTTAGTCCTTGATATTTATAACCACCCACAGCCTAAATATGTTCAGAAGATTTGTCTGCATTAACCTAGTCTCTTTTTTAACAGAAGGTGAAAAATAATTGATAGCTTTTTGAGTACAGATTTCATGGGTGCCCTCGAATCTTCACTTTAGCACAATACCTCACATATAGTAGGTGCTCAACAAAAGTTTTAGAATGTTTTTTCACAGTAATAGATATCTATTAGTTAATTAATACATTTTTATTAAAGTGCTAATTAAGTAAATATGGGATGACAGTACTGAGTGAAATAATGCAAGAAAATAAAAACGATTAATGATTTCTCCCTAATTACTTTTCTCTGTCATACATTCATAATTGAACCAATGTTAATAGCCTTCATATTTCCTTTTATCCTGTGCCCATACAAAATTATGTAAGCATATGGATGTATATAGAATTTTGCATTTTATAATGATGAGCATGCTAATTATCCTGATTTAATCATCACATATTGTACACTAGTATTGATAGTCAGCACTGTACCCCACAAATATGTATGATCAATTATGTTTCAATTATATATAAATAAATAAAATAAAAATAGAAAAAACAATTTTGGTTGGTTTGCTTTTACAAATTTGTATCTTTTTTATTCTCACTTGCATTTCTTATTCAAAATATATCCTGTCTTTCCTTCGCATTAACAAAAAAGATACCTGATTTCTTTTTTATCATTCTTAACATTTTATAATATAAGTAATATCAATTTCAACATTCACACCAACCAACCCTGCTGTGTTTTGCTGAGACAATTTATTTATTTATTTATTTTATTTCAGGCTTACATTAATATTTTTCCTAATAATACCTCTTAAATATATAAAGAGTCCTTAAACCTATTTCCAAAGGATAGCCATTTTAGATAACTAGGGAGGTAAATAGATGAATGGATGGATGGAAAGATAGATAGATAGACAGATTTAATGTCCACAAAATTTTTTCTCTCTTATTCGTCACCAACTATTTTGAAATCTCTGCTCTGTTTCAATTGTCATTTAATTATAATAATCCATCAGATATTTTTGTCAGCTCTGTAATTTCTGAGTCATTTTCCAGCCCCATAGTTTTGCCTTTTCTAGAATGTCATATTGCATTACCCTAGAAAGAAACTCAGAGAATATGGAAATTAGAGGTCTGTGCTCAAGCTATCCTTTTGCCAAAATTTCTAATTTGTAGTTTCAATTACTTTATGGAACATCATCTGTCTGTGCATTCATCACTGTTCTCACTCTCACAGAAAGTTCTAATTTGTTCTGATTAATTACATCTTGACCAATTAGGGATATTTTTCGTCTATGATCCTTTTCCTAAACAAGTTCTCTACTGTCTAACTAGAGATGCTTACAAAGAGTGCCACCTCTAGGGAGAGCAGGGCATCAGGCAAATATTTTATGCAGAGCTCTTTCTATATCCGAAACATAATTTTAAAATGCATTATACTAGTTATGGATCTATATGAGGTATAATGATTTATTATGAAGAGTTTTTTTAATAGTGAGCAAAAATGAGGCACTTATATATTTATTTTCCAGTCAATGCACATAATAATTCTTTGCAGTGTCGAAGCACCATCTCCTTCTGTTCAGGTTCATGAAAAATGTTTTATTTGTGTTCTTTATTATTGAACTTTAATTGCCCGCCTTCGGCAATAAAATGAGAATATTGTTATTAATCCTAATGTTGTGGCTCCTTGGAACCTGTTTTGTATTGAAATAATATCTTGCTCTGCAGAGTCTAAGTACTATTGACATAATGCTAGTTACATCGTTACTTATGACGCTATGTCATTCATTATTATGCTGCCCAAAGATACTAGTTTTTAATGGCTCTCTAAAAATTTTAATCAGCATCACTGATAATTTTCCAGGGTGTGCAGGAAAATGTGAACAATAGTTTATTTTTTGGTCATGTTAAATTTCCTTTTTTGGAATTTCACGGCATAAACTACACATCTTCCACCTAAGTCTTTTCTACAACAATTAGGCTTTAATCACTGCATTCGTAGAATGTGATATTCCTCAATGCTGACCACACCATTGCCTTCCCCACAAGCAGGGAGGTTAGACAAGAGTCCATATGCAGAACAAAAAGAGCATCTCATTTGCACAATAAATATGCATCCTTGACTGTCCTAGTTTAGGACTAAACTAGGCGATCATGATGTCCCCCATTAATGAAGGCAAGAGACACATTTTGGAGGCCCATTAGTGTTAACAAAGTAATAGTCCTGAATGCCCTCAGAGAAGATGGGTGTGACCACCTCCAGAGGACTGCCTGACACATAGTGCAGAGCCAGTGGAGCATATAGAGTGATAGTCACAAATTTTTAAATATAAGGACACAGATTAGTTTTAAGTGAAATAATAGAAGACATACCATGTAAATAATAACCAAAAGGAAGTGGTATAGCTATATTAACATTAAAATAGAAGCTAAGACAAATTACTGAAGATGAAGGACATTTTATAATGATGAAAAAGTCAATTCAGTGGAAAAATATAACAATAATAAATGTAAATTCACCTAATAAAATATCTTCAAAGAAACATAACTATGAGATTTTGAGTAAAATATGTGCTTATGAAGTTACTGCTGAATTTGCCAATAATATTTTTAAAATACTGTACTGACTTTAACCTTTTAGGTGTTTGAAAATGCTTTACTTATTACCCACCTCCCTACTAGTCTGGTTTCTCATCCCCCTGAAGTGCGAACTACTAACTTAAAAGAATGCATTTACTGTAATTCATGTAATTGCCACCAGATGGTACTGGTTACTGCATTAAACTGAACACCAAACCAAACTTCACAAATGTCAGTGTTAGGTAAAGGTATAGAGAAAGCCAACCACTTACTCTTTAACATCATAATCTAGTTATAGTTTTACAGAATAATCAGTTTATTTAACAAATATCTTAAAGACTTAATACATGTCAATCTATGAAGAATCAAGAAGTGATGCAATTTTTGCCTTCAAAGAGATTATGGACTAGTGGGACATACTGATGAGTCTACACGTAGATAAGAGCTATGAGAACAGGAGTAATAGATTTTATGTGTCCAAATAACATACAAATTGATCTGACTTAGGTCAAGGAAGGCTTTTCTGGAAGGCATGGTTCTCTATTAACATATGACTACCACCATCTGCGGGGAAGCTATTGATTGCACATCAAAGAATACTTAAAGAAGGTTAGAGTTATCTGGAAAAATATATGAAAAGAAGAGTACTCCAAAAAGAGATATAGCATCGCAGAGCCCTAGAGTTGAGGTTTGTTTGTTTGGGTTTTGGGTTTGGGTTTTTTGTTTATTTGTTTGTGGTACTGAAAATAATTTATTATGGCTGAATGCCGAGAACTAAAACACTCAAATAACTTAATTGAGTTATGTGGAAATACGACCTAGAGCAATATTTTAAAAAAGCATAAGACCCTCAGGTCTAGACTATTTTGCAGATGATTTTATGAAACATTTAAGGAATGAATAATTACTCCTTATAGACTTGTTCCAGCAAACAAAAGGGGGAGAAAAAGAAGATGGTGTAATATCCAGCTAATTTTTAAAGGCTAGTTAAATCCTATTACAAAATTAGACATAAGAAAAAAATAAAAGCTTATAGATTTAGGACTTCCAGATTCCAGTCCAGCATGTAAGGAGCTTACAAGTCACCATCCCATCCTAACAAGTAAAAAGTTGAACAAGCTGAAAAATCATCAACTTTTTCTAGATCCATAAGAGAGATATGATCACAAGGCAAACAATTACCCCCAAAGTGCAAGAGACAGACAGGCAAATACAGAGAATCACAACTTAATGGCCACAAATGAAACCTCCACTGGAACCAGTACTGAGGTAGGAAAACCTGAACACTGATTGATAAATTGCTGGAGGCTCAAAGAGATCACCTGAGAGAGAGAAGCTTCAGTAAGGCCCGGTCATGGGGGGATAGGAGGGCATACTTTTATGAGTTTTAACTCCAGGAGCTGTACCAGGTTCTCACTGTGAAGATTAGAATAAAATCCCCTCAGGCACCCGGCAGGAGGAGAGGAGAAACAAACACATTGAAACACCTCAGAGCATTTTGTTCTCCTTAACAAGAACTGCCTTCAGGAGAAACTATTTTACCAGTGCCTGACCTGCTGGGGTGTTATGAGAGACTAACCAATATGGGGAAGGGAAATACCATACTCCAGCCTCCTGCAGCCATCCTGTACTACCTAAGGGGGTGAAAACAAACAAACAAACAAGGAGCACTTGTGAAGTTCATAGCTAAGGGGCACAGGCTCACTAAAAGACTGAGATCTCATCATGGGACTACAGAATGCCTCCTCTTTCACATCCCTTACCACTATATCACTGAAGGTCTATTTACCACAGTTCCTTTTACCCAATGCATTATGTCTGCCTTGTAGCAAAAAAATTACAAGACATACTTAAAGGTGAAAATATATATATATATAGTTTGAAGAGGCAGAACAAGCATCAGATCCAGATCCAGATATGGCAGGGATGTTGGAATTATCAGACCATGAATTTAAAACTGTGATTAGTATAGCAAGAACTCTACTGGAATAAGTAGACAACATGCAAGAGAGAATAGTAATGTAACCAGAGAGATGGAAATTTTAAGAAAGAACCAAATAGAAATGCTAAAGATTAAAAACAAAAGGTAACAGAAATAAAGAATGCCTTTAATAGGCTCATTAGTAGATTGAACAAGGCTGAGTAAAGAATCTCTGGGCTTGAGGATGTGTCAACAAAACTTACAAAACTGAAAAGCAAAGGAAAAAAAGAATTAAAAAAACTCTTTAACATTTTGGATATTCTGTTATCCAAAAGATAACAGAATATCCAAAAACTGTGGGACACCTACAAAAGGTGTAAATACACATAATG
This sequence comes from Galeopterus variegatus, assembly GCF_000696425.1. Taxonomy (NCBI): domain Eukaryota; kingdom Metazoa; phylum Chordata; class Mammalia; order Dermoptera; family Cynocephalidae; genus Galeopterus; species Galeopterus variegatus. Next base: position 839,172 of record NW_007726112.1, on the reverse strand, counting down.
AGAATACCAGAAAGAGAAGAAAGAGATAAAGGAATGCAAGAAATATTTGAAGCAACTACAGTCAAGTGCCACATAATGACATTTTGGTCAACAATGAACCACATATATGATGGTAATGCCATAAGATTATAACACCACTTTTTAATGTACCTTTTCTATGTTTAGATATATTTAGATACACAAATACTTACCTTCGTATTACAATTACTTACAGTATTCAGTCCGGTCACATGTTGTACAGGTTTGTAGCATAGGAGCCATAGGCTATGCCATACAGTCTCTGTGTATAGTAGACTATATCATCTAGGTTTGTTTAAGTACACTCTGTGATGTTCCCACAATGACAAAATCATCTAATACTGCATTTCTTAGAACACATCACTGTCATTAAGAGACACATGACTGTTTATGTGTCTCTCACAATACTCACTCCCTGACTCAGATCTTGGTCTTCATTCTGAACTGTTTTAATCAACAACATATTTTTATCAGATAAATTCTGGAACTATTTTGAAACGTCTTACCAAAACGTTTCACCAAAATGTTTGAAAGGCAGAGTCATCTTTGTATTTTATTTATTCAAAAATATCTCATGTAGTTTGAAAAGAATACTTTTCTGATATGTAAATTGACATATGAGTATGTGAACATTTTCTCAAGGGAATACATGTTAAGTGGTCATGGATTATTTATTTTATTAACTGCTTTTACTAAAAAGAATAAAATTACTTAACTTGGACTTCTCTTAAACATTTAACAGTGTGTGGTCTTTGTACTTTCAGTATTTGTAAAAATGGAAGAAATAACTAATAGCACTTCCAAGGGTCTGAAGAGGAAAAAGAGGGTTAGTTGGTTAATTTGAACAACTACAACAACAAAGAATACCATGAACTTAACAGGAAGCAAATAAGGAGATTCTGACAATAGTACTCAGTGACACTTTTTTCAGTCCTGTTTTTGTTGTCTGTGTTTATTTGGTTGAAAGAAATTAAAAACCACCAAAGTTAGCTAAAATAAACAGTTCAGAAAATAAACAATTTAAACCTTACAGCTAATTGATTGGATTACAACATGCTACATTACTCGAAGTAGTGAATCTTACTGATCCAGTTTATGGGATTAGAATTGGCATTGGAACTAACCTGTACAAATCAGATACCCTGCCAATCATATCATCCCTGTGCCCATGTCACTTTTGCAAAGAGCCTTCCTCATACTCGGTCCTGGAGAAACCACATTAAAAACACCCAATTCTTATACCATAGGTGATTATTAGGGAATAAATTTGGGATTTCTGCTTGTAGTGGATTGAATTATGCCTCCCCAAAACTCACTGAAGTTTAATTGTGTCCTCCAAGCTTTATGCATTAGAAACTTAGCCCCTACTGTGGCTGTTAAGAGGATGGAAAATCCTTTTATGGTAATTGAAATGTGGAGCTTTAAAGAGATGATTATATTGTAGAACCATGCCATAGTGAATTGATTAAAAATGGTGGTCAGGGGTGTGGTTCTGAGGACTTTAAAAGAAGAGGAGATGTATTCAATGAAGTCCGTGCCCAGTCCTACTTCCTGAAGTGTTTCTCTTATGTTTTCTTTAAGAAGTTTTATTGTTTCAGGGTGTATATTTAATTCTTTAATCCATTTTGAGTTGATTTTAGTATGTGGTGAGAGGTATGGGTCTAGTTTCATTTTCCTGCATATGGATATTCAGTTATCACAACACCATTTGCTGAAGAGGCAGTCTCTTCCCCTCTGTATAGGCTTTGTGCCTTTGTCAAAGATCAGATGGCTGTAGGTGTGTGGGTTGATTTCTGGAGTCTTTTTTCTATTCCATTGATCAGTGTGTCTGTTTTTATGCCAGTACCATGCTGTTTGGGTTATTATAGCTTTGTACTATAGTTTAAAGTCAGGTAGTGTTATGCCTCCTGCTTTATTTTATTTGCTCAGGATTGCTTTGTCTATGCATGGTCTTTTGTTTTTCCATATATATGTCTGGATAGTTTTTTCCATTTCTGAGAAAAATGTCATTGGAATTTTGATGGGGATTGGATTGAATTTGTAGATCACTTTGGGTAGTATGGACATTTTCACAATGTTGCTTCTTCCAATCCAAGAGCATGGGATATCTTTCCATCTTCCTATGTCCTCTTTAATTTCTCTCAACAGTGGTTTGTAGTTCTCATTGTAGAAATACTTCACATTCTTGGTTAACTCTATTTCTAAGTATTTTATTTTGTGGTGGCTATTGTAAATGGGCTAGCGTTCTTGATTTCTCTTTCTACATGTTCACTATTGGAGAATAGAAATGCTACTGATTTTTGTGTGTTGATTTTGTATCCTGCTACTTTGCTGAAATCCTTTATCAACTCCAAGAGTTTTTTTGTAGAGGCTTTAGGCTGTTTGATATATAGGATCATGTTATCTGCAAACAGGGATAGTTTCACTTCATCTTTTCCAATCTGGATGCCCATTATTTCCTTCTCTTCTCTGATTGCTCCGGCTAGTACTTCCAACACTACGCTGAATAGGAGTGGTGAGAGTGTCTAGTTCCTGTTCTTAAAGGAAAAGCTTTCAGCTTTTCCCCATTCAGGATGATATTGGCAGTGGGTTTATCATATATGGCTATAATTATGTTGAGATACTTTCCATCTATACTTAACTTGTAGAGAGTATTTATCATGAATGAGTGTTGAATTTTATCAGATGCTTTTTCAGCATCTATAGAGATGATATGGTCCTTGTGTTTCATTTTATTGATATGGTGTATTGCATTTATTGATTTGCATATGTTGAACCAATCCTGCATCCCTGAGATGGATCCCACTTGATCATGGTGTATAATTTTGCTTATGTGTTGCTGTATTCTGTTAGTATCTTATTGAGGATTTTTGCATCTATATTTATCAAGGATGTTGGCCTGTAGCTTTCTTTTTTAATTGTGTCTTTACCTGGTTTTGGTATCAGGGTGATGTTTGCTTCATAGAATGAGTTTGGGAGAATTGCCTCTGTTTCAATCTTTTGGAGTAGTTTGTAAAGAATTGGTGTCAATTCCTCTTTGAATGTTTGGTAGAATTCTGCTGTGAATCCATTTGGTCCTGGGCTTTTTTTTGTTGGGAGCCTTCTGATAACAGCTTCAATCTCTTTTATTGTTATTTGTCTGGTCAGATTTTCTACATCATCTTGACTCAGTTTTGGTAGTTTGTGTGTGTCCAGAAATTTACCCATTTCCTCCAGATTTTCAAATTTGTTGGCATATAGTTGTTTATAGTAGTCTCTAATGATTACTTAGAAGTATCAGTTGTAATATTACCTTTTTCGTTTCTAATTTTTGTTATTTGGGTCTTCTTACTTTTTTAGTTAACCATGCTAATGGTTTGTCAATTTTATTTATCTTTTCAAAAAACCAACTTTTTGATTCATTGATCTTTTGTATTGCTTTTTGGGTTTCAATTCATTAAGTTCTGCTCTGATCTTAATGATTTCTTTCTGCCTGCTAACTTTGGGTTTGGATCATTCTTGGTTTTCTAGTTCTTTAAAGTGAAGTATTAGGTTGTTCACTTGCCATCTTTCCACCCCGAAAGCATGGGCAACCAAAGGAAAAATAAACAAATGGGATTATATCAAACTATAAAGTTTCTGCACAGCAAAAGAAACAATTAACAGAGTTAAAGGACAACCAAGAGTGGGAGAAAATATTTGCAAAATATACATCTGACAAGGATTAATATCTAGAATATGCAAGGAACTGAAACAACTTTACAACAAAAAACAAGTAACCCAATTAAAAAATGGGCAAAGGAGCTAAATAGGCATTTCTCAAAGGAAGATGTACAGATGGCGAACAGACACATGAAAAAGTGCTCAACATCACTCAGCATCAGGAAATGCAAATCAAAACCACACTGAGATACCATCTCACCCCAGTTAGGATGGCTAATATCCAAAAGACTGTGAATTATAAATGCTGGCAAGGTTGCGGTGAAAAAGGAACTCTCATACATTGTTGGTGAGACTGCAAAATGGTGCAGCCTCTATGGAAAATGGTATGGAGGTTCCTCAAATAATTGGAGATAGATCTACCATATGACCCTGCTATCCCACTGCTGGGAATATACCCAGAGGAATGGAAATCAACAAGTCAAAGGTATACCTGTTCTCCAGTGTTCATTGCCACACTATTTACAATAGCTAAGAGTTGGAACCAGCCCAAATGTCTATCATCAGATGAGTGGATATGGAAAATGTGGTATATCCACACAATGGCATACTACTCTGCTATAAAAAAGAATGAAATACTGCCATGTGCAACAACATGGATGGACCTAGAGAGAATTATATTAAGTGAAACAAGTCAGGCACAGAAAGAGAAATATCACATGTTCTCACTTATTTGTGGGAACTAAATATAAATCAATAAATACACAAATAAATTGAGGAGGGGGAAGGGAAGAATACACAACAATTACAATTCCTTAAAGTTGATATGACAAGTGAGCAGATATGAGGTTGTTGACGGGGGAGAGGGGAGGGAGGGAGCTTTCGGTAATTGGCCACAATAATCAATCACATTGTATATTGACAAAATAAAATAATTTTTTAAAAAAAGGAGAGTCTTTGTTGCTCTCTCTCTGTTCTCTCTGCTTCCACCACCTTGCAATGTGAGACCTCCAAGTCACTGTCGCCACCACCAGATGAACTTTGCACTTCCCAGCCTCAGAAACTGTAAGCAATAAATTTCATTTTCTTTATAAATCACCCAGTTTCAGGTATTCTGTTACAGCAACACAAAACTAATACACTACTATATTTTAGTTATTTATTTATTTTTTGGCTTGGCATATGTACTTACCCACCCACATTTATAGTATTCCAAATATGTGTCTACCTAAAACACTATACAACTCTACCTATAGAAACAACAGGTATTCATATCAAATGTATTCATATCAAATGTATTCATATCAAAAACACAACCCAAAGATTAAAAATGAAGGAGCGACATTTCTGAGTCCACAATCTCCAATTTATATCTATTTCTCTCCCAGTTTCTTAACCGGATATGTTAAAAGGTCTTCTTATCAAACTCTCAAAATGTAATCATTTCAAGACAAGAAAATTATAACAAAGATTACCATTTACAAAAGTAGAGTAAAGAAAGAGATCTTTAGTAAAGAAATCCACATCAGTAATGATAATAGAACATATACTATGTACTACAGTATAAGAATTTTGAGGCACATAATAGGACCATCATATTTTCAGGTACATTCATTTATTAAATCACTGTCCTGAATGAAAGTCAGTTCTTGGTCTGCAAAGCTGGCTGCTCCTGGTTCTGCCTGGTGGGAGGGCTCTTATCTCCAGCTTTCTTCATGGGTACATCTGGGAGGAGCAGGACACTGAGCTGCTGACATTCTTTATATATTTTCTGTACACCAAGCTTAAGAAATGCTTGATGTGAAAAAAGAAATCACATCTTTGATGATAAAATATGGAATTTTTCAATATAAATTTAGTATGCACTTGATTTCATTGAGAGGATTCTTTTGGCTATAAATCTGTATCAGAGATCTCATCTTGGGTGCCTTCTCCTGAGTGTCCCCCCACTATTAAGAACAGTTAGAGCTAGCAGTTACCTTCTAAATTTCTGTTGCTTGGCTTCATTTTTCTGCTTTTAATGGATATTGCCTCAATGTGTGCACTGAAAAATATGTTTCCGGGCTGCCCTTATCTTTTAACATCTTAAAATTTTGTTTGTCTCATGATGCATTACAATTACAAATCCAGACGGCCAATGCTAAGATTCATCATATTTATTAAGGACAGTTAATGATGCGCTATCGTTTGGGTTTGTGCATGGCCTTTTCCGTGTTTTATTTAATTTGATTAATTTTTTTCTAATATGTTTGTTATGTAATTTTATAGATCTATGTATTTCTACTAGAATATAAGCATTATGAGGATAACAATTGTATCCTGGCACCCAGTATGTATCTAGTATATGCTAGTTTGTTTGTTTAAAAGATACAAGGAGAAATAACTGCCAAAATGTTGTGTATATGGCCATATCAGTTCACACACACACATCAGCAATTCTTGTTACCAACACTTGGTCACAAATAACTTCTACCTTTTTGCCAATAAGAAAGTAGTAGTCTTGTTTTCTCTGATTACTAATGAGCCTGAGCATCTCTTCAAATACACGTTAACCACCCAGGCTTCACTTCTGCATATTCCTATTTCTGTCTCTCGCCCATTGTTTTCTATTGAGTTTGCTATAGTTTTATAGTTGATTTGAAAATTTGTTTGTATGTGCCAAATATTAATACTCTGCTGATTTGGAGTATTGCAAACATCTTCTCTCAATCTCTGTGCATTTGTATTTTTTTTTAAAAGATTATTTTTAAAGTAGTCAAACCCATTATTTTTCCCATTATATTTTCAAATATTGTTTGAGACATCCTAATCCACCACTGCATTAGAAAATTACTCTAAATAATTTACCTTTAAAATTTGAGTCTTTAGTCCATTTGAAGTTTTTAAAATGGTGTAAATTAGGCATCCCAAACTACTTTTCTCCACATAGTAAGAAAATTTTCCATCATTATTCATAAGAAAATCTAGAATTGCTTTACTTATTTATGTTGTACACATAGAAAAGTACAAAAGTCATATGTGTACAGCTTGCTAGAGTTTTAGAAAGTCAACATACATATGTAACCAGTGTCCAGATCAAGAAATAGTCCATTATCAGTGTTCCAAAACACCTTTTCAACTTTTCCAATCATTACAGCCCAGAGAGTAGCCACTTTCTTAGGTTCTAGCACAATAAATAAGTTTTATCTAGTTGTGAACTTTACATACATGGAATCATACAGTATGCATTCTTTCATATCTGGCTTATTTTGTTCAAACTTATATTTGTGAAATTCATTCATGTCGTTGATTACAGTTTTGGTTTGTTGATTCTCACTGTAGTGGAGTATTGTATACACACCATTAATGAACAACTAGATTTCTTCCTGTGTTAAGCTAATATTTATCACACTTCTATTACTGGTCTTCTAGTAAGCATATGAAATCATTTCTGTAGCATGTAAATCTTATTTTATAAATAAGCTTTATGTTTTGTATCTCTCACAATCAGATGTATGCTCCATCTAGAATTTGTGTTTGTGTCTACATTGCAAAGTAGAGGCTAAAATTCATTTGTTTATATCAATATTCAATTTCCACATACAATATATTGAAAAGACCACTTTTCCCCACTGCTCTACAGTCTGTTTTTAAAATCAAAAGTCAGTAAGTGTGTTCTGTACTCCACTCTGTTTCATTGGTCATTCATCTACCTTTGCAGCAGTTTCACAAAGTCTTAAATATTGTAGTTTTATGAAAAAAAAAAGCTTAATTCAATCCTTAATTCAAAGGATATGTTCCCCAGCTTTCTTTACTTAATTGCTTTAGATTTTTACATAAATTTGAAAGCAGCCTGTCGATTTCACACACACACACACACACACACACACACACACACACACACACACACACACACTATTCTTTGTGGTTGATTAGAAATGCTTATTATCCATTGCTCAAGTTGGGAGAATTGACAAATTTGTGATATCAAGAGTTCCAATCCATAAAATGATGCTCTATTATATAGCACTTTAATTTTTCTCAATAATCTTTATAGTTTTTATAAATAAATAATGTTTATACCACTGTATGAGTACTTTCATTGAATTTTTTCTCATTGTTTCATATTTTTTGATAGTTGATATGGATTGAATTGTGTCCCCCCAATTTTATTTATTAGAAGCTTGATCCCCACTGTGACTGTTAAAAGGGTGGGAAATCCTATTATGGTAATTGAAAGGTGGGCCTTGAAGAGGTGATTAGTTTCTGAGGACCATGCCTTAACGAGTGGATTAATAATGGTGGTCAGGGGTGTGGTTCTGAGGGCTTTAAAAGGAGAGCACATGAGTGTCTCTCTCTCTATGCATCACCATTTTCTTCCATGCGAGACCCCTGCATTGCTGTAAAGTCACCACCAAGAAAACCTTCACCATATATGTTCCCTGGACTATGGACTTCCAAGCCTCTGAAACTTTAAGCAATAAATTTCATTTTCTTACAAATTATCCAATTCCAGGTAATTTGTTATAAGCAACGGAAATGGACAAATGCAATAGTATTTTAAAATTTTTCATTTTTCATCTGCTTGTTGCTGACGTTTAGAAATGCAATTAATTTTTGTATATTTACTTTATATACAGTTACCTTGTTACATTTAGCTACTCTGCTAGAGTCTGTATTTTCTACATACACAATCATACCATAAGCAAGATTGATAACTTTATTTCTTGCTTTGCAAACTAATGTGTTTTTTTTTATTCTTAACTTCTTGTATTGCTAGTATTCTAGTACTATGTGTTCTGCAAGCAATGATAGCATGCATCCTTGTTCTGTACTTGATGTCTAGGAAAAACCTTTAAATAATTCTCCCTTGATTATGATATTTGCTATAGCTTTTTAAAAGCAATATCCTTTATTAGACTAAAAAAGTTTCTTTGCATTTCTTACTTGCCAAGAATTTTTGTTTTATATGGGTTTCAAATTTTATTAAATGTTTTTTTCTGCCATCTATAGAGGTAATCATATATTTGTCCTTTTTATCTGATAATATTTTTAATTGTATTAATTTTACCTGGAAGGGCTATTTTAGCTACTTCCCACAAGATTTAAAATGCCATATTTTTAATTTAAAATATTTTCTAAAAATTCAAAATGTTTTCTAACTTCAATTTCATTTTAAAAAACATTCACTGGATATTGATGTTACAAAATTATTGTTTTGAGGTATGAGTATGTGATAAATGTGTTATAGTATTATATAAATTTCCTTATATGTCAGGGACACATTTTGAAATATATACAGATAAAATGATGTAATGCTAAGAATTTTGTTTGAAATAACATGGGAGAGGAAAGTGAATGCATTGTAGTTGAGGCAGGATTGCCCATGGGTTTACATTGGTAGAGGTTCATATTACTATTCTGTCTATTTTTAATATGTCAAAATTTTTTTATAATAAGAAAGAAAATTTTTTCAAAAATTTAACACATAATTACTCAAAATAAATGTACTAATTTTAATCAGTGTGACTCTACTCTTCCATTCACCTTTAGAAGCAGCAAGTGATATTTTGTACCCTTATATAAGGTTCCCTTCAAATAGTTTTATTTCCCATGGCAAACCAACACCAAAAATAGAAACTAAAACCGTTTGTTAGCTCTAAACTTAAGTAAGCCTTTCTTATATAGAAATTCTGATCATGCCATTGACTATTAGCTCATAACACAAGTAAGATAAGAAAGACTGAACCTTCAACAATATGGTAGGAACCAACTAAAGTAGGCCTTTGTGTGTGCCATATATATTTACACACACACAGACACACACACACGAGAGAGAGACAGGACAAGTGTGAGTTCATGATACCTTAATTCAGTTTTAAATTTAATATGTTAAACTTTTATAGCTTTATTTTCTTCATTTATAAAAAAGTTATAAAACCTTCAGTGAATTATAAAGATTAAATGAGACACAGTGCCTGGAGTTTTTTTTTTTTTTTTTTGTCTTTTGTCTTTTTTTCCGTGTCCGGCAACGGATCGCAACCCTCAGTGTTGCCCCCGTACCGGACCGGGGACCGGCAACGGGATCGCAAGCCTCGGTGTTGCTCCCGCACCTCGCTCAGCCAGTGAGCGGGAACCGGTCTGCATATGGGATCCGAACCCTCGGACGGGAGCGCCACCGCGCTTCCCAAGCGGCGCACTATCCAGTGCGCCACTGGGCCGGCCCTGTGCCTGGAGTTTTAACATCATTTTTGGCACATAATACATACCCAATAAAATTGGTCTTTAATTTACTGCTAAGAGGATTCAAAGCTTGGCTTCAAGTCAAAGCAACAGGAAAAAGAGTTTTTCTTTTGTTGAATTTGAAGAAATACTAATAACCTGTAACCTTTTCCAGAATGGGTGTAGTAGAGTTGGAATACAGATAGTATAGATTTGCTATACTAAATAGTCTCTTTTCAGAACAAGTATAGGAAATGCATTTTTAATTATCTTTCGAAATCTTAAGCAATCCCTTAATGAGTCTCAGCTTAAGCTACAAAGGCTTTGAGAGGAAATAGAGAGTTAAACTTAAAATTTTAGACCACTCTTTCTATTTAATGACACAGGAGTGAGGTTGGGGAGGGGATGAGCTCTTGGGAGGTACACTACCTTTTATTTTGCTGTCCCCAATTACCAACCAAATAACAGGAGTGGTGGTGTGGGTGCTTAGAATTTAATTAACCTAACTGTCCTCTGGAAGCTCATATAAATATACTTAGAGATAGATTTAATATAAGCGGCCCTTTTATTTATGTGCTTGCAGGTTCCCTGATTTTCTTAATTCTACCTAAAAGTAAAATTTTAATTCATTCAGGCCCAGACTAGGTTTGAGAATATGGTACAGTGTTAAAGAATAATGATATTTTAGAGATAACAATTTAGAAATCATCTAGTCCACACACTTGCAATTACAAGGGAGAAATCATGGCACAGAGAGGTTAAGTGATTTGTAAAAGGTTGCATATCAAGTTAACCGCTGATAGAGTTTGGATGTGTTATCCCCACCAAAACTCATGTCGAAATCTGATCCCCAATGTGGCAGTGCTGGAAGCTGTTTGAGTCATGGGGGTGGATCCCTAATGAATGGATTAATGCTCTCCCTGGGGGAGGAGGGGGAGTGAGTAAATTCTCCCTCTGTTAGTTCCTGAGAGAGCTGGTTGCTTAAAAGACCCTGGCACCTCCTCTCTCTCTCTCTTGCTTCCCCTCACCTTGTGATTTGCTTGTACCTGCTGGCTGCCTGCCACTTTCCGCCATGAGTAGAAACAGCCTGAGGCCCGTGCCAGATGCAGCTGTTCTAGAATCGTGAGCCAAATAAAACTCTGTTCTTTATAAATTACCCAGTCTCAGGTAGTTCTGTTGTAGCAACACAAACGAACTAATACAACCACTAATCATAGAGTCATTAGAAATGAAAATTAACCACTACTTTAAGGTTATAGTTAGAAAAATTTAGATCTAGATTTGGCCTTTGAAATTGCCTTGTCATCCCTTCCTATTTTGTGGATAGAATAACTAAGGTCCAGAGAGTTTACAGCAGCTCTAGGACCTGGAACCACACCCATGACCACCAGTGCACAGTTCTTCTCTTCATGTCATGTGGCCACTATTGTCTCCAACGTGTCTGTGGCACAACTCTTTTAGTTAGGTAATATAATTTTTATGGCAAAACACACAACTTAACTGCAATTTTAGCCATGATTATTTTATCATTGTTGTTGTTTTAGAGAATTAAATAGCATTTCACACAGATGTTTCAACTAAATAGAACTAAATATTTGCTTGCTAGGTTTATTCTTCTCTCTGGGAAATCTCTTTTTATTTCTGTTTTCACCTTAATCTTCGTTTTTAAAAAAAAATCCCCATTATATTGTCATTGTGAAATTGCTCTCTTCCCCATCAGTTTTTCCAGTCATCTGAATCTATTTATTTTATGGGATATATTCTGAATGTCTTTAATTGTTTAGGAAGACTTCTCCTACCTTAAGTGTTAATACCAAATTTATATTTTCCTTCTTCCATTTAACACGTTTTTCACACTAAAAGCTTACCACACCCATAGGATCCTGATTTTACTGGAATGTCATTCATTACACACAATCTCCTATAGATGTCACTATATACCATGTGTTAAAACAAGCAACAGTAAGTGCCTTTTACTCAACAAATAGATTTTTTGACAAAACTGTATTGCATTAAGGGCCATCAGATTATAACTATCTGTGGTTCCACATATAATAAGGTCTAGGCTGATCTTTAAAAATATTGCAATGACATTAACAAAACAAATGAGTTATACTGAGATTCTCAATGTCTATGTAATGTATGCACTGCCCTTTATCCTGACATTGTACCAGGAGGCCAAGTTAAGAAGTTGGGAAAATATAATAAATTAGGAACTGTATTTAAAGGAGGGATATTTAGTATATGACTTTCAAGTGTCATGTGCCTCTTTTACAAAAAAACCTGATTGGATTGTTTTACATTACACTCTGAAATGAAGGCAGTGGACAGATGCTTTTGTGGCAAATGGTGATTGTCTTGTGGTTTTCATTCATATAACTGATTCAAGAAAATGACTTCTGCATGAAACTGATGAAAGGTCTATCAAAGATCTTAGACACTTCATTCTAGGATTGACAAACTGAAGTCTTATGGATGATAAATGACCAGATTAAAAGCCCCAAAGGAAAATATAAGCAAAACTAAAGTTTCCATAGCAGTAATGGTTTTATATTTCTCTTAAAAATAAAGAGCTAATCCGATTAGCTTAGTTAAGATAGAGCAGCTAGAGAAAAAATGTGCAAAGCAAGCCTTGTACAACAATTTATTGACAAACAAAACCATAATAATATCTACTGTTTATTGAGCGAGCACCTTATGTGACAGCTGTGTATGGATTATCTTGCATAATCCTCACAAGCATGTTACTTGCTTCTTATTTTTCTATTTAAAAAATAGAGTAATGTGGTGGTAGTTATAAAACATTGTTGCTATGGTAGTAAGAGAATTTGAGACTGGCCAGAGATGTAAATAATAATAACAACACTGGTAATATTATTGTTTTCACACCTACTACAAGCTGGACAAAAGCAATAAGAGTGACATTTATTGATCACTTAGTATGTGCCAGGCATTGTGCTAAACTCTTAACATAACCATGTATATCTGTTATCCTTAAAACAGCTCCAAAAAATAATACTGTAATTACTAATTTACATAAGAAGAAACAAGAGAGTCAAGAGGACAAGTAAATTGTACAGTCACCCACTCATTAAGAGTCGGAACTAACATTTAATCCAAAATGTGGGCTCTTTAATGAATTGCTAGGCCTAGGTGAGCTGCCAGAAGAGAGAAAGAAAATTATATATATATGTATATATTACACATACACATATACATACATACAGCTACATCAATATACATTGTAATTTGGTACAAAACATAATGAGTATGCTAGGTAAATAATTTTACAACTAAAGGGTTGATTGTTAGAAAAGAAGTCAAACATTTATTAAATAAGCATTTCAACCCATAATTTCTTTATTGGTCCTCGAAATTCAACATTTAAGAAACGAAATAAAGGAAGGAACCAAAAAAATGGTTTATCCCTAAACAAGGCTCTTGTAAAAGGCTTTCATTCTTCAGTGAAGAATAACGAAGACGGGAGGAAATAGAAGAAAGAAGAAACAGGGACCTAAAAGTTCAGGGTTTATTTTCCTATTAGGAAAGCAATGATTCTGGAGCCTCTGGGCAAAAGCCAAAATTGATCAAAAGGATGAAAGTTGATCAGCAAGAAAAAGAAAAAGTGGTAAAATGCCTATTTTAAATCAGCCATCTCAGTAATCTAGATAATTAACTATATCAAAAATTACTAAAAAGCATAATGCTTAAAGGCACTTAAAGCCACTTTTTGTAAAATTATCCTTTTTAGTGTCACTGTGTTACCTTGAGCAAATTAGTTAATGCCTCTGGGACTTAGTTTCTTCATCTGTAAAGTGAGGGTGAGGGACAATGTTGCCTCTAGTGTCTCATCCAAAGTTCAAAACCAAGAATTTAAAATAGTATCATTGCCACTGTTCAGTGTAAGAAAATTATAGCTATTTACTTATTTATTTGTTCATCTGTTTATTTACTCAAGCTATCACAATCCCCAAAGCAACTGGTCCGTACTTCCTCTGACGTATTGTTCTGCAGGATTTGCAAATATTGCGAGGAAGTGTCATAGTTTGGGCTATGTCATCAGGAACTACTCAAGCACTGAAGCAAAAGGGTGGATTAAATAAAGCTGATTCAAAAGCCCAGCAAAAGTTTAGGACAAGCTTGCATTGAAATGCTAACATGTAGCCTCAAAATGTGCACAAAAACCAAACACACACAATTGCTTTGCTTATTTCTTGCTGTGCCATTTGCTAATTGTAGAGCCCTGGGTAAATCCATCAATTTTCTGTGCCTTCTTTTCCTCCTCTCTAAAATGCTAACAGTATCTATCTCATTGAATTATCCTGATGATCTAGTTAAGGACTTAGAATAGTGCTGTGTGATCGTCATTATCATTATCCTAAACAAATATCATCAATGTTATTGCTAGTTTATTCATCCTGTACTTGCTCTTCTGGATATGGGGCAGCTATTTTTTAAAGTCGTTTTGGATGTTCAATTACAATGATCTCATTTTGCACTGGATTGTTCTGGTTTTTGTTTTGTTTTGTTTTGCATCATAATCTCTAGCAGATGAGACTTTTTAAAAATACCATAATCCATGAAAGCACACTCAAGAGAATGCTGCTGCAGTTCAAATAGTGTTTTTTTGATTTTTATTTTGTGGTGCTAATATATATTCATTTTAATCTAGTTCAACTGCCAAACTCAGTGTTTACAGAATTATGCAGTATTAATCTAAATATTGCCTAGAAATGCATTTCCTCATGGGGTAGGAATTGTGGAATTCTCTGTTCTCTTTATTTTGCTGCAAAGTGATACTTAATGTACATCTCTAGTTTTCCTTCTTTCCTCTTCCCTTTCTCATCTCTTTTCTCCTCTCTGTCAAAGGTTATCACTACATCTGAGTCGAAGGCACTGCCATAATCTGGGCCACCTCATCAGAGGACAAATTAGGTGGCTGCTTCTGTTTAGTTTCTGGAGTTATCTCCCCAAAATGATCTCTATCCCTATCCAAAAACATTTCTTTTCCTTTTCCTGATGAAATTCCAGGATTAGAAATCCATTTCTCTGTGTAAATCAATAACCTCTCCAGGCAATCTCTTTCAAAATGAAGATACTCAAGGGAGTGTTCATCATTAAGCTCTTAACACCTCTGCATGAAGGATTTTCATCAGCTTTTTCCCACTATGAAAGGACGACTTGACCCTGGAAGCCAGGCTCGGCTGATAGGGGTGACAGATCTGCATAGGTTTCACAGTTTTCTAGAGAAGCCTCAATAGGGGGCACTTTTAGGCACACAGGGCATACTTTTTTAAATTGAAGTGTCCGTGAAGTGCAAAATGTAGAACAGGAGCACAGTTAGGCAGCACAGTTTGTCCCCACTAGTTGCCTCAACAGTTTCCTCATGGCAAATAAATCCTGACAGCAAGAATTGGTGGTGACTGAGGTATTGGGGACAGTTATGAAGTCAGAAGCAGTGGGTGAGTGGTGAGGTGTGTATATGGGTACTGTATTGGAGGAAGTGACTGGTCAGGAAGCAGAGGAATCTGGGTTCCTAGAGCCAAATTTCACCTCCAATACAGACAGGAGATGCCCAAGAGAGAAAAGTTTTAGCCACATATGTGCAGATATAGGTTTCAGAAACCAACAACAGAGCAGGTGCTACACAAAGAACAGAAGCTACTCAGAATGCTGACTGCCCGTGGGCTAAAAGGGGAAACTTAACAAAATAATGGCAACTGTCTATTTCTCTCTAAGACTTTATTCCTTTCTCTCATGCTACAAAACTTTTCTTGTTCTTACGTTCCCACAAAAACAAGGTAGAAATTCTAACTCTGTAGTTTCTAGGAGACAATGGCTCTCTTTATTTTCTGCTTGCTTTTGCTCCAAGGAACCAGAAGTGTTTACCCTGGCACAAGCAACAGGGCAACAGGGCACTCTGCCCTCCACTTTGATCTGCATCAACCATGCAAATCAGCATTCTCTCAACTTCCCAGGATCTGAAGTCAAGCTAAGCCAACCAGAGATGTGAAGAACTGTACATCTGCCCTCTTTTCCATTGTGCTTTTTGTTGTTTTTCCTAAAAACTTTTGGAGAAGACTGTATTATCTGCAGACAGATGCCTGCATTCTCTAAGCTGATGCACCACAGAGAAATAAAATTGGGCAACATTAGAAAACAGCAGTACAGGGCCGGCCCGGTGGCGCACTGGATAAGTGCGCCGCTTGGGAAGTGCGGCGGCGCTCCCGCCCAAGGGTTCGGATCCCACATACAGACCGGTTCCGCTCACTGGCTGAGCGAGGCGCGGAGGCAACACCGAGGGTTGCAATCCCGTTGCCGGTCCCCGGTCCGGTACGGGGGCAACACTGAGGGTTGCGATCCGTTGCCGGACATGGAAAAAGACAAAAGACAAAAAAAAAAAAAAAAAGAAAACAGCAGTACAAATTTGATTTCTGTTTGGTGAAAATTTTCTCAAATTTATATATTAAAAATTATTTTCTTTACGTTTGTTTTGTTAAAATATGTTTAGCCCTTCTTTAGGGCATTACAATTTCAAACAAGTTAAAATCTGACATTCAAGAGAGCATAACTATTTGTGTCCTAATAACACTTGTGCACAAACTCTGCAGATTCATTGCTAAGGGCTTCTCGAGGGATTGTAGGGGTTGTTTTCCAAATCTCTTGGACATTACTTACTTTGGGTAATAGAGAAAGATTATGCCCATGAATAGAAAGTACTCACATATACACAAGAGAGAGAAAATACTGGGCTCACTGTTGGTTCTGGAATCTCAAACAATGAGATTCTTTTTTCTGAAAATCCTTTTAAGAAAAATCAGAAATGGATTAGAGATTTGGAAAATAATGAAAAACCCTTCTAAAGCAATGACGGTTACAGTTGTACTCACCTGCCTTGTCAAAGAATAACAGAACTGAAAAGATATTTGATTGTATCCTGTGTGCAATCGTATTTTAATATTATGCCCCAATCTATCCCTGCCCTATTTCTAATTCAGTTTTGAATGTCTCAAATTCATGCTGTCATGTTTCTTTCTTTAAAAAAATGATTTTTGAGCATAAATAACACAAAAGTTGTAAGCAAAGTTCGAACAATATGCCTTAATTCTTACCCTGAGATAGTTAAAACATTCAGAGTTAAAGTGAGTCTCATTTTTCTGTAACATTGGACAAAATTAGAGCAAGAAAATCATTGACCAGAGATGTTTTTAGGTCATTTTATTCTTCTTTGGGTCTCCGTTTAAAAGTGTTAAGGGACAATATATAAAATTTTACCTACTCAGGAAACCTAAATCACATGGTTTAAAAAAAAAACTGTTTCACTTTTTTCTTAAAAATTCATACAGAAGCAATCATTCGAACAGGAAGAAAAGAGGTAGTATGTTTGTATATCACCAGACAGTTTGCCAATGACTTACATGTTGCATTTCCCAACTCTCTGAAGTTGGCAGGTCAGGATAAGTACAATACTATTTTCTCCAGTTTATAGCTAGAAATAAAACTGATGTACAAGGAGATGACAGGACTGGTTCAAGGACGTTCAGCTTGTAATTGGCACAGTTGGACTTGAATGCTGGTATATGTCTTCCAAATTTCTGGTATTTAATGCTATCTCATTTACAGAATGTGAATATTCCCCTGAAAAAAGATGTCCCACATTGGACTGCTCCCTATGGCTAAACTGCTACCTTGCAACTGTTAGCAACATTGTTATCATTTTATACCCTGGCTGGGGGGCCGAAAGTATTTGTTTTATTCCACATAATGTAGAAAACAGTATACCCAGGATTATGGGTACATAGGGCCTGCTGTGACCTTTCAGTGAACTTGAGCCTGTGCAGCAGGTTGGGGAGCCCCAGAGTGGTCAGGTGACTGCACTGCCATCTGCAGTTCTGGACTGGTCATCTGGCCAGTGCTGACCTTTCAGAACATGATCTAGTGAAATCCAAACCCTGAGAGCGCTGGCAGGCAAAATCTGCTCCTCAATGTCAGTTTCACTGCTGAGTTGCTTAATTGTCCACTACAACTTGTAAAGGGCCCATTAGGCTCAGGTCATGAACCTCCCATTTAGCATTAATGGATAATCAAATCCTATTTGATTGGAAATACTTTTGTCTCAATTGTATTTCTTTCATAATTATAAATACCTAACACTTTAGTAACATAAACTTTAATAGAATGACATCCCCTTATAAGGCTAACTTTAAGAGCTAACACCTATTGTTGAAGGTGCACATCAATATACTTTTATTAAATCATATCCCCAAGCCACTTAATAATGATACACATTACAATGGTGTTCAACTATATTAATATAGTGGATTTTAACACTTTATTCTCTGGCGACTTTTTTAAAGGCAAGGCTTAAATTATTTGTCTTGCAGGAACTTGATCTCCTTCCATCTCATGTACCCTGAAAGTTTACTAGGCCTTTACCTAATGATCGAACATTCACTCATTCATTCACCAAAATTTATTGAGCATCTTCCAGATGCTATACTGTGCTGTGTGCCAAGACAACAAAGATAAATAACACTCTGTTTGCAATGAGCTTGCAACTTAGCTGGGATAAAAGACATTTAAAAAACAATTATAAGACAATCTAGAAAAGAAAAGGCTATTTATGCATATGGGATTACAGAGGAGCTGATACCTTCCACAGTTAAAAGCTAAAGAAAGCTTAGAACATGTTGAATTTAAACTGCTAATGAAAAACCAAAAGGAAATAACAAGAAAGCAAATAGATTTTAGGAGTAAGCCTAAGCTAGTGTCACACATATTGGAATGAGGTTCATATAAATGATAACTGAAACTAGGGGAGTTTGTGACAGAAAGGAAGGAAGAAGTTCAAAGAGAGACTGTTTAAGGTATAGAAGAAATTAAAAATAGAAAAATAAAATGAAAACCCCAACAGCACAGTTTCTTTACTACTAAAGAAGAGACGAGTTTGAAATGTAGTAAAATGTGGTGAGGTTATCATAGTACTTGAATACCTAACAGTAATAACATTAACCACAAGTCATTTGAAGTTGCATAGCCTGCATTTGCAGTTCGGCTTAGCAGTAATTTCCTTTACATCCAATGCACTTATTTACTTATTCAACACCTCTGTTACCCAAATCTAAAATAAAGATAGAATGTGAAAGTCCTCTCCCTTTATTATGAGTTATTTGCGTATAACTGGAATTTCTTGAAATAAAAGCTACTGTTTAAATTTAAGATGTATCATTGTTCTCAGTGGTTCATACCTATTTATAAAACTAAGACTACTAGAAGTGAAAACCCTCATCTCAATAGCCAGCAATTATTTAATTATAGGACAGTCCATAAGTTCTATATATCTGCACATAATGTGTTCTTTAAAAGTGTGTAGCACATAACTCTAAGGTAATTCTCTAAAGAGCCGATTAGTCTGTTGTGTCACAGGATATTATGTTATTAATAATACACAGATGAAAGAAAATTGTCCCATTAATGTGGTTAGCTAGAGACACAAATTGAGAGTCAAGATTCATTGGTTCTATTTTGAGCTCCACCGACTCTGAGCTTTCAGGAGTCACATATTCTTCAAAATAATATTGATCCATCACAAGGGTACAGGATTTTAAAACCAGATAATTTTAAAGTATTTGAGATCTGCTGAAGAAGCAGCATTATTTATTTATTTATTTTAATTAGCAAAGGATCTTACAAGTTTTCAAAAGTATCTATCAGGTCTGTTTTATTTTGCACCAACATACATAGAAAGGCTTTAAAACATTTTATATTCAGATAGAGGCATGTTTTTAAAAAAGTAAGTTTACTAAATGCTTCATGAATTAAAATATCATGACCCTGATCTTATTTGCAGAAGAGTTAGGATCTAAAGTATATACTTAAATAACAGTTTTTGTAAAAGAGAGTGAAGATATGTATAATGAATGTGTTTAAAAATACACACACATATTAAATGCAAACTTCTGCAAAATATCAAACTTTTAATTATTTAAATTATGAGACAAATTACAGTGTCAGACAATGTCTTTGTTTTCAAAGTTAATCAGGAAACAGAGTAATAGTACTTAAATGATAGACAAATTCTCTGTGAAGGCTGCCAATTAGAGTCTTGTATGGGCGGGTAAAGGCTCCAGGAATTTTCCTTTTACTTCTGTTTCTCTGTTGGAGTTCCTTTCAAGCTGTCAGAGCTTGGGAAGAACCTGGGCTTTGGGTATTTTTTAAAAATACCTTTCATTTTCCTACATGAAGTCAAGTTTTGAACATTTAAACATGATAAAACTCCACGGGACATGACATGATTCAGTTAACGATTTGACTGTGTAATGATCCACAACTTAATACTAACAAGAGATTAAGATAGAAAAGATGGTTATTACTAGGAAAAAATTATAGTGTGAGGGATGGATAGCCAAAGGATGTCATCTCTCTCTTAAGATTGGGTATAGTAGGGCTCCTTAAAATTGCTTCAAAGGAAATGGAGGATAATTCATGCTGTGATTTATATTCGGGGATGTTACCAAGGGCAATAATATACATCAAAATTTAAGAATTCTATTTATACATATAATTTATATATATGATATAATATTTTTATTTATATGTGATATACATACACGTGTGTCTATATATGTGTGTGTGTTTAGAATTTCTTAAGCAATTAATATCTCCCCTGAATTTATATTGTTCATTCGTTTTTATTGTTATTTTTCTTTATATTTTATAGATAATCAAGGTAGCAGTTTTAGTTTTTGAACTTTAATGATAGTAAAATATTTTACTTTCAAAACTACAGCTCTTGTGAGAAGGAGGGGGAATAATATCTCTGTAATAGGCAGCATTCAGAACAGGCCTGCCTCCTCTCAACACCCTCTTCATTCTATCATGTTTCCTGTTCTCTTGCTTATCTTATGTCCACACTCCAATTTCCAACCCTCTTTTCTTTTAGCCAGTAAGAATTTTATGTATTATTAGAATATTAGAATTCATTGAGGAAAGTTTGGTAAGAAAAGACAAAAAGTATTAACAAACACTCATCTACAAGATTATTACTGCAACAATGTTAGAATGTTGGTATTAGTAAGAGATTGAATATAACATGTATCCATCTGTAGGAATGGGTAACACAATGGTACAGTCACATAGTGGAATACTATCCAATTTTATAGGAACTCTTTTAATACGGAAAGCAAGGTGAAGACCAGTGTTACTTTAATACTTAAAGTAAGGTGAGGACTACCTTTTGTATACTAAAGGGGTTAAAATATTAAATTGCATTAATGCTTTCTTGCATTTGCATAAATAAACCCAAAAGATAAAAATAAATACAAATTATTAACTTATGAGATTAGATGGGGATGGGACAATAACACTTTATAATATATCCTTTTTAATAAAAATTCAGAGCAGCCCTGAACAAATGTTTATTAAATGAATAAATGATTGAATGACACAGAAGACTCAAAACTAGTTAATTATGCTGACAAATTAAAGTAGCTTATATAAATTTCCTAGCTATTGCCACTATACTGTGATTCTTTAATTCCTTAAAAACTCAATGGACCAAGTTTGCATTAAAATATACAATTTATTTAAAATCTTATCTTGTTCTGAAGTGTTTTTATACCTGTACTTTATTTATAGTCTTTAAATACAGGTAAAGCTACCCTAGAGTGAAGATGATCTTTTGTGTTTATTTTTATTCTTTCTCCAATATTTCATTTTAGACTATGATCATAATTAATGTTCAATAAATCATCAACCTCTATAAATTCTACTAATGTGTCATATAAGTGATGCTTATTATAGGACATAAAATTTAGATATCTTTTATCTTCATTCAAATTAATCGAGTCATATCATTTTACAATGATATGAGTCTTGGTGATATGTCATATATTCAAAAATAGTGGCTTTTGGATGTGTTCCAGGTTACAATAAATCCCCAAGTTCCTTTAGATGACCAATTCAAATATGTGAAGATAATTGATAGAGCTTCGGTGTGCCTCAATCTTCGTACTACTACTTTGGATATTCTGCCAGAGTAATATGCTTTTCTTTTCCTTCGTTTTTCTGCAGGGGACTTTGAGATATTTCCCCATCACCTGGAAACATCATTCCACTCCTCATCGTGACACAAAAAAACTAGTAAAAAATAAAAACCATATCTGATCTGTTGGCTAACTACCTTTGGCCAATTATTTAAGCTCCTTTCTAGTATAAGGTGTAGTGTTTATTTTATGAAAGGTTTCTGGATTTCTATTTAAATTTCTTTGGTTTACCACCTTCCCTACAGGTTGCCACTTTGCCTGTTATTCTGCATTAGGAGCCAGGCTCAGGAGAATATCACACAGTAAGGGCTCTTTTCTACTTTCTTATTAGGGTAAGGTCCTATTTACTTTTATCTTTTCAAATTCTGACTCTTACTTTAGAATGAAGAGGATGTGCACTACATTTGTCTTTAATTAGGGTAAGGTTAAGCAAGTAATAGGCACTCAATAATGAATAAATAATGAGTTTTCAACATTTAAATTTATATGTGAGGACTAATTGTATATAATACACATTCATTAACAAAAATTATTATTGGAAGCATTGTTTATCTTCAACTATTTAAGCTAAAACCTCTAATAGATATCACTATGTGAAGATGCATATTATCTATAATAATATTTGTTGAGTAAATAGAGGTCATAAAGATGTTTGGGAGTAGTACCTGGACACAGTATGTTTGCAGATGTATGGAGAGTAAAGTTCCAAGATGCTTCACACAAGAAACAAAGTTTCAAAAAATTTTGTGAGTTTGAAATGACAACAGAAAAGATGGAATGACCATTCTACATTAGGGTGTGCTGTACGTTTATTCTGCCAGTTAAATGCATTAGAATAAAAAATGCAGTGGAGCTGAAAAAGAGAGGTGTGATTTAAAGGACACCAATAAAAATTGGATCTAAGAGAACAAAAACTTGAAGCCCACAAATGTGTTTCATTTAGTTTGCATTGAATTGGTTCCAACTTCTACAAATTGGAGATTTCACATGAGAATCCTATTTTCATGTTCTTTTTACAAAGCACAGGGCAACCCTGGGACGCTTCTCCTCCTGGCAACAACCACTGCAGCTAATTAAAGGCTATCTACTTTGCATGGGGCATGCTGTCTAGAGTTCCCCTTAATTCCTGCTTGGCCAATATTTTCATTTAAGGTACTTGTGTGAGCCCTGTAAGCACTTGAGTTTGCAAGTCTTGGTTTAAAGACTTTATCTTTTATCAACTAGATGGTACCAGTGTCCCTTTCTGGATGAATCTATGTCATTTCTGAGTTTGAGATTGTAAGTAGTACTCAAAAAAGGATAACCACCGTTATCATCAGGGGAGCTTGTTAAATATGTGAATTGCAGACATCTCCCCTCAGTAGGTTTAGGGGGGAGCATGACAGACATATATTTAACAAATGTCCAGATGATTCTAATGAATCTGGTCTCTAATAGGCTTTAGAAATTGCTGATTGGCAATAGAGCAGCAGGTACATTTAGTCAATTCTTGAGTGTGAGGAACTAAGCCTAAGCTGTTTCTAATTTATTCACAATTGTGACTGTAATAGCTTTGGCTTTTTGCCAGTGGTCCTGGGACTCTTGAGTTAGCCCATTGGGTGCTCTGGTAATGGATGTTATATGAATACTGAATATGAATTTTAAAAAGGCTTATTATCATTTTTTAAAATACTTATCCTCTATGCACCAAAAGCCAAATATCAGAGGAAAGCTATGACATTGTAATTAACAATCACTGTCTAATAAGTCCCTATTATTAAAAATTTTCAAGATGGAGAATGTCTAGTCTAAATCTTTCAGATGAGAAAATTAAGGCCTGAGGAATCAAATGACTGATTCAGGGCCACACAATCAGTAGTGGTAGGGTTCGTCTGTATGCCAGTCTTTTGTTTTTTGTGTGGAGTATACATAAAGCAAATGTATTTGACAGGGCCTGGTTTTCCAAAGCCTTGCAGTTTCAAATGTTAACATTGCAAAGGACAGGAAATTTTCCCCAGGCTATAGTCTCGATTGTAAGATAAAGAATTGTAACACAGCAAGGTTGCTGACTCAAAGACAGACAGGTTACTGATTGATATGTAAAGATACTGGGAAATTGCTGTAAGAAGAGAATGTTTGCTAAGATCAAGCTTTTGTTGGTGGATCAACTTAACTTCTTGCAAATTGCATTATGGAATGTCACCTTACTTGTTTTACTGAATGTTACCAACTTCTATTGTTAAACTTGTTAAACTAAACAAAAACCCCACCTATGTTCTCTTCCTGTAACTTTATGTTCTGGAGTTAATTTCCAAAACGGAAGGAATGCCTCTTTTTTGAGGGTTCTGGGAGATTAACCCCTTTCAGGGCTTCTCACTGCTCAGAAGAGATGGACTTTGAGTAATCTTTTGTGGCTCCATCACCCAGGGGAAAATGGGTGACAAATCCATGGGAGGCAAAGCAACACTTTTGATATTTCTTCTACCACAATACTCACAGCAAATATGAAGGATACATTATTACATATACATTCTTAGAGATTAGTGTTGTTTAAAGGTGGGATGAGTTCAGGGTTAAAGTGATATGAATTACAGGTGCTAAAAATGTGTTCTGCCACCTCTTACCTATTTTAAGCATAAGAAGAACTCAGGTCTTCCATCCAGCCTACTTTTACTAACTGAATTTAAGATTTGTGCATATTAGAGAACAAAACTTAAAACATAGTATTCATATTCTCAGTAAGGGATGAGGTAAATATCTAAAATGGTTAGGACCAATTTACAAGAACAAAGGCAACTGTCTTAATAATGTAGATATACATGTAGAGATTAAAACTGGTGGATTAATGTAACATTTCCTGTGAGCCACCAGATGTCACTATTATAGGCATTATGCATCACCTTGTAGTAAGATTATTGGAGATTTTAGCTTCAACCAATATTAACAATTTTGTATTCATGGTCATTGTGTGTATTTTTCAAAACATTTTTTCACATTTTTATAAAGTATATTCCATTATTGCTTTTCAAACTGTTTGTATAGAAAGAGAATAAAATCAAGAAAAAAGAAAGATTATTCTCAGCCTACAAATATGAACTTAGGTGAAATCGTTTGAGAAAGATAAATACCTTGTGAAAGTCTAGTCCAATCCCCAAATCCAGCAATTTTAGAAACTGTAGAATATCCAGAATTGGAACTCTAATGTGATAAATTGCTATACACTGATTAATTCAGATAAATTTAATTCAATTAAACTTTTGAAATCAGTAGTTACAATTTACAGTTTAAGTGGATTCTAGAAGGAATAAATATAAATAGGACATGAAAGTACTTTTCAAGGAACTTAAAATCCATTGGAAATGTAAAAACTAAATTAAGGTAAAATTGAAAAACTATGAAAATGGAACTGAAGGAGAATGTGCCATTTAAGTTGGGAATTGAAAGATTAGAGAGTTTCGTTTTGATTTTTTAGTAGGATAAGGGAGAAATATAAAAAAGACACAGTTATGACAGTACGTAGTGCATTCAGAAAATTGTATGACTGACAAGCAAGGACTATACAGTGAGTAGCAGAAGCACTTAGGTCTAGGAAGGTGAATTGGGTCTAACTGATGAGGAATTTTGAGTGGACATACTATCCTTTCATTCTTTATAATAATTTTAGTATTTAATAATAATAAATTAAATAATTTAACAGTTTTTGAGAAGGGGAGTCATATGATCTAATTATTGCTTTGTAATCACTGGCCATGTGGCTGTGCATGCATGCATTGAGACACCAGAAACTACAGCTAGGGAAGCCATTTAGGAGCTCTTGCAAGAATGAGGAATGCTGGGGGAGTGAAAAAGGGGATGTCTTATAGAGAAAGAGAATCCTGATGAGAGTTATTGAGGCTGTGAAACAATCCTGTTCAGTTTGGCCTTTTTAAAAGTTTTGCCCTAGCCTTTTTGGAAAGGCCTTTTTATGAAGGCCACCAAATTCTGTCAATGGTGGCATAGGGAACTTTCTTTCTTAAACTAAAAAAAATTAATAAATTCCAGCAATTTAAAGGGTTTTAAGTCCTCTCAATATTTATATGATTACTATTAATAGTATTAGTAAAATATCTACAGTTTTAGAACATCTAAAACTATTCTACAGAGATAGTATTAGAGCATTGTAACTCTGATAAAGTAATGACTCCAAATGCTACAAATCAATTAGAACCAGGATTCAAATGTAAATAAAAAAGTTGATTGACATGAAATCTTAAGAAAAATACTGAAATTTCTCCTTCCTCAAAATCTATCTCTAGTTGTCCTGCCACAATGCCTGAAATGCCTATTTCCCAACCTGTTAAAGATTTGTTCCTCTTAATTAAGATATTAAATTTCTAGGATCATATTCATCCATGCAAAAAATATTGATTTCCTACCATGTGTCAGGATTCTGTAGGTTCTTGGGGATACAGAGATGGATGGAATGAGATCCCTGTGTTCAAGGATCTCATAGCTTTGCAATAGAGTTAGACATGTAAATAAATAATGTCCATACAACTTGAATGAAGTAAACCACTGTTGCTTTGGGAACACAAAGGAAGAATTTACTAACTCTGGAAGAAGGAGGAGGTTAGGAAAGCGACCCCAGGAAAAATAATGTTCGACGTATCTGAAACAATGAAAAACATTCTCAAGGCTAGGACTAGCCCAGTGAGCTGGTACCCTGTGGAAAAAGAAGGCTATAGGAAGCTATTAAAGCAGCCCATTAATTTATGGTTGAAATGGACAAAAATAGCATGACTATCCATCCCAGTTTCCCTGAGACAGTTCCTATCTTTACCTATTGACCTCTTTTTACTCTTAATAATGTGCTAGTTTGGACAATGATTTTATTTATATGATTAAACATATAAATAAAGCTACAGTAAAGACATCTATGAGCAACTGTTATCAAGATCAGTAGAGGATGTAGACCCAAGGTGCAAATGTAGTAATAATGGCAGGATAGGCAAGGAGTGAGGCTAGGCAACAGGAAAGCCAAGGGAAACGGAGTGAGGATCTAGGTACTGCTTATCTGAAACATGCAGGAACTGTTGGCGTATTTGTTCTATGGCATGTGGGGGGAAAAAAGAGAGATTCGGTAGTAAAGAAACAAAACTAAAAAAATAACAGTGTTTAAGTAGAGAATGTTAGAAAAACATGAAAGGCCTTATACATTTTAGTAAGAACCATAAAATAATGGCTAATATTTATTCAATGTGTACTGTGCTGTAAGTACTGTACTAACCACATGGTAAGAAATAAGCTTCCTAATCCTTACAGCAATTACACAAGGCATATGGTAGTCATTAAGGATGCTCACTGAATATTTCAGACTCTTCAACTTCTGGGTACTTAGTGAGATTTCCCTTTCTGTCCTCCTGGCGTTGAGTATGATTGTATGACCAGTCATGGCCAAGAACTTGACAGCAGAAGTGTAGTTGTCACCGGTGGGCTGAGGATTTAATCCCTTGTGTGAGACTGCAGAGCTTTCTTTTCCCCAGTCTCAGCAATGAAAAATTTTCTGTATGGTGGTCACTTTATTAACCTGAGTTCTTCAGTGAAGATAAGAGAAGCATGTAGCAGAGCCCCCAGTCGACCCTTGATGGACATGTAACATGAGCAAGAAATATCCTCTGTGGTTTTAAATCCTTGAGATTTGGGGGCAGAGTAGTTGTTATAGCAGCATATTCTAGCCTATCCGGATTGATATGAGATGTGTGCTATTTTTATACCCATGTTACAGATGAGGAAAGTTATGCTCAAAAGTTTAAGTAACTTACCTAAAGTTACAGAGTTGGTAAGTAGATGTGCCAAGATTAGAACCCAGGAATTCTAAACAGATCTAAATCTGCAGACACTACTGCTATACAACGTTGAATCTAAAACACCTAAGCCTTAATCCTTTTTATTCTAAATGACTCAAAATTCTGATCACGTCCTTTCCACTTTTGATTCCATCCTTAAATTAAATCATTATATACCCTCATCCAGCACAGACACAGAAAAAAATCCAAGAGCAAGCAAAAAAGTAGAAAACAAATTTTAGGATATTTGTCTTTCTTTACTCAGAAGTGAAGCTCTGACCTCTAATAGATAGGCAAAGTGAGGCAGGTACACACCATGAGCATTATGCAGCAGTTAAAAACAGTGAACACAGTGTATACTAAAAACAAGGATGGGCACTAAAAATTTGGTAGGTAAAAGTAGGAAACAGAAAGTTATATAATAGTATCATTTATGTTTAAATATATGCACATAAAACAATACCCATTTTAGAAGAACACAATGTAATAAAAAGCTACGCATTCAAATGGTTACCCATTCAGGGAGTGGTAAGTGAGGGTGAGTAGCAGGCATGAAAAGGAATTTTAAAAAATAAACAAATCAATAACCAATTCACCAATATAGGGGATGTACATATGCTAAGGATGAGAATATTTTGTTAACTGATAATGTGATTAGCTCAACTTTGTTTAAATCTTACATATAAAAACAAAACCTCAGGAAAACTGGAGTACTAGTCCTCCCCACCATGAGGTCTGTTTTCAGACTGTAACCATTTTGGAATAATTTCAAAAGAGCACAGTATTTGAAAAATGCAGAATTTCTATAAAGAACAAGAACTATGGATATACAGAGTGAGTAGCACAAAATCTTGACAACTGCAAATTACCTATCCAACTGCTCAAACTGTCTCAGACCCTAAGTGTCTAGTGACAGATCAGACCTTCGAAAAAGTATAAAAATCTTCACAGAAACCCTTAAGTACCCCATGTCCAGATACATTTGTTCCTTGTGCCTTAGTGTGTCATTTAGGTCCATAACTTGTCTTTCTTTAGATGTTAATTATTTGTAGGTTATGCAGAGGCTTTGTTAAGAATCTGGCAAACTTAAGCACTGGGGAATTAAAGTTACTATCAGATGCATCTCAATGGCATTGGAGAGTTTTTGCTCCAAGATGACATGAAACTGTAACAGTAGCTGCATCTCAAACTATTTGTCCAGCCAGACCTGGAGATTTGGGAGGCTGGTACCTGCTTTTATTTATTCATATGGAGGGTTACTAAATACAGATGCCAGTGCTGACTGTGAGATAAAGAGAAGAGAGGATAAGAGCTTAGGCTTAACCTACAGGGGACCTGAGGAATAAAAAGCTTCCAAGTCCAGCGCGGAAAAGAGAGAAGAAAGGAAAGGAAGAAAAAAGACTGAGAGAGAGATCAGGCCTAATGAACCTTTTCCTGAAGTCAATGGAAATTGGGAAGTGGTGCCTCAGAGAGCAAGACCGTGCCCAAACAAAGCAGGGATAAAGTGGATCAGCCACAATGTCACCAAATTTGTCAAGAGTTAAAAAACTGGCAAATCAAAATCTGCAGTGAGAAACACTCACGCAGAACCATACACTACTGTTGTTATCAAGATGAAGATATGACAGGAAACATGTTACACACATGTGCATGTACAAACGCACATGCACACACTTATTTTTGCTGCCCATTCAGAGAAATTTGAGCATAGATTGTATTATATTTAGCGGTGATATTCTATCTCTATATAATAGAAAATCTGATTACTTGTTTTCATTTTACTTCTATGACTGTAAAGCTCAAAATGATGAAATGGCTTTATACTGCTAACAATAAAACCAGAGGCTCACTGTGATACCCTTCTTTCCTGGAAAGTGCTGAGGAATCGAGTTACAGAAAATGCCTGGCTTAGAACTTACCTCAGAGGAGCAGAAACTGAAGGGAACCTGGGCAATGCAAGTGAAAAATCTCGGTATTTACTGTAAGTGTGAAGTAAATGGATGTGTTCACCAGGAGCCAGCTGAAACATCCTCACTTCCTGTGGCAGTTTTGATTATTGGGCATTGCCAACATACCACAAGCAATTTTAATTAGAGGAAATGTATCTTCATGTCATATTTGATTTGTACGCATTGCTTTTTTTTTATGAATATGGCATTATGACTGAATAAATTATCTACCAGTTACATTTGTATGG
The DNA here is from genome assembly GCF_000696425.1 of Galeopterus variegatus. NCBI lineage: Eukaryota > Metazoa > Chordata > Mammalia > Dermoptera > Cynocephalidae > Galeopterus > Galeopterus variegatus. Next base: position 809,269 of record NW_007726112.1, on the reverse strand, counting down.
TAAAAAGAAATTGACCACTTGACTCCCCAGACTTTTACTCTACAAAGCATGACTCATTATTGGAAAAAATTGCCTTTTTCTTTTCTTTCTTTCTTTTTCTTTTTCTTACCGTATCCCTTTCCTGAATTGTTTCTCTAAGTCTTTTTACCTGACTAAACATTTAGCGGGTGAAGAATGACACATTTTCTTGTATAAACTAGAATTAAAATGTTCTCTCTTAGAAACCTTCTAATACCAGAGAAGCACACTCCAAATACACATAATGTTGCATCATTAATGCTGCATGTAAAACAAATGGGAAACAAGATAAAAGTAGCAGGCTCAGTAATGTAGAGGGTAAGAGTATTTTAGTTTATCATAGTAAATACATTTTAGCGATTTACCAGTCCTCAGAACACTGGTTTCAACCTTCTGTACTGCAGCATTTTCCCCTAGATTCCTACTGGGCTTTTCTCTGTTTACTCATTTTTATGAAGCAAGTTCTATACAGCCACCAATTCTTTACAACTGGTGTAATAAGGTTTAGTGTTTTATTCCTATACTCTAGGACTCTGCTCACTTCCTAATTGATATTCCCACTATGGCTATAGTAGCATGTTGCACAGAGCAGGGAGTCAGTATTAGTTGAGTAAGTGAGGAAATAAATGAAATGCTCTTGGAACTATTTTGAGGACAACTAATCTTTCCTAGCAAAAAAAAGTTGAAGCAATGATCTATCATATTAATCAGATTATTAAGGTTCTGCCGTGAAGGTATTATTTGTAAAATATAGTTGTAATTTGGGGGAATAGGACAGAATGGAATAGTGGAAAAACCACAAGCCATAGAATCATAAAAAGTAGGTTTAAAACCAGTTTTAATTTCAATGACCTCGTGGGGAACTGATTGAACTTCTCTGAGCTTCAGGTCCTTCTATAAAATAGGGGTAAAAAAAATCTATCTCACTGGATTTTAATGTGAACTAGAAATAGTGTATGTAAAATACTTGGACCTTGTACATAGAACATACTGAATTAATAGTAGATGTTATCATTATTATTTTTATTAGCAATTCTCAACACTGATTTATTAATCCATTTTCTAATTTTCCAATTCAATTATCACATATTACTTAGACATTTAAACAGTAGGCAGCTGCAAAAAAATGTTTATTTCCCTAAAACATAGGGATTCTTTTAGCCTCCAAAGTGTAAAAGCTCTTATAATGTATACCAACTACTATTCTTGACTATCTTTGCACTTTCATTGTAAATGCCATTTTTGTAAATATTAATTATTACCAATTATAGCAAATGGAATGATTGTTTGTAAAAGGCATGAATGAGTATTTGAGACTTGATTTAGAGGCAGTAGGCATTCTTCATGCTGCATGCAGTTATGGAGAAAAAGACATTTATTTTCAAAATTCGGAAGAAGGAATAGGAGCAAAACCCAAAAATTGATTTTAGAAAGCCATTAGAACCCAGTGGTGTGGGTAGGCATTGCCTGCAATGTAGGTTATGATGTTCTGACACCTACAAGCATCTGACTTGGCAGACTTTTTTTTTAAGTGGTGCTTAAAAGTGTTGGTATGGAACATAAGTAGATAATGCAAATATGTTACCGACCCCTACCAACAGTTGCAATTATGCAAATTTTAAAACCTTCATCTTTTATAATTAGGTGTAGTGAGCTTGTGTAGTTATGTTCTCCACTGGCTAGCTCAGATTCTCTAATCCATTGGACTGCTTTTCCCCTAAAAATAATGCACTTCAAATAGACAAGAATATGCATTCAGCAAATAAATGACAGAATGTTTATGATGAGAAGGAAAGAAATGACACCCTGAATAATTGTTAGTGACAATTGTCTTATTTATCACTTAGAATTTTTTTTATGAAACATGTTTTATAAGATTATTTAATAATAATTAAGCATATAGCTGAACTGGCAATAGGAATATGAAATTTTAATTAATATACTCAAGTTCTCCAGAAATAAAAAAAATTTGAGTTGAGTGCTAGAAGAGAAGAAGGCTGCCTATAGTAAAATTTATCTAGAAACTAAAATTTTCCTTATTAGGTGGATAATTTGTTGTAATTAATTACTATTGAACACTTGAATTTCATTTATCCATAGTACTAATAATATAGAATGCATAATACCATTAGAAGCTCATGCCATAACATCACAAAGTTTTCAGTAGGATTATACATATATGTTATATATAAAAACTATCTGTACACTTAAAACATATATTAAATTTTACATATAATTATAAATATATTAAAAATATGTAATTTATATATATATATATATAACCGAACACTTTGTTCCATTACAATAAATAAATTCTTCAGAAATATGTTGCTATGTCTAAGTTTTGAATTAAAAAGTTATACTGACTTATGTTAAAATCTAAAGGATTTTACTTTTATTTCAGGAGTGTGTCTTAGAATCTTGGTCAACAACACTGTAGATAAATTATAAATGCTATCTTTATTTTCTAAATTTTCAAATTTAACGCCAGGCTATATTTAGGACATAAAGGTTCTTCAACAGGAGGAAAAAGAAAAATACAAAAAGCCAATTCAAGCTTATATTCCCTTAAGTGAATCAATCATTGAAACACAGGAGGATAGGAGAAAAAAATAGCTGTCATGATTTTCTTGGAAGAAAAAGTATTCAATCCAAAGCATCCAAAGACATGTGGGTCCTGAATAAATTTTGGATAGTAGCTTTAGAAATGGGACTGACATTTTATTGACTAAATTATTTTCCTCAAGCATTTTATCTACTAGCTCTCCAGTGATTAATGGAAGGAGATCTGATTTGAACAGTGTTTAGAAATTGTAATCCTCAGTTAGTTCAAATAATGAAGGATTAGATACTATAAAAGAGACTTGCTAAAGTTAGATTTGATCAGTTTCTATTTCAACTATTTCCAAAACAGCGAATTCACAAAATTTTCTCATTAAAATATCAGTAATTTCTACCCATTTAAAAAATAGATGTAAAACAATAGAAACTGCTTGATAGAATTAATTGCAGTGTTATATTAGAATGTGTATACCCTAATCATGTACCTTCTTTGATTACAATTACTTCCAAACAGGATGTTTTGTTTAGTTCTACCCTTAGATTCAGTACAGAATCTGTCTGTTCCCAATACCTCTTTCCATGGTGCCAACAGATTGACCACATTATAGTAGAAGAAAAATGCACTAATTTGTAACAGAGTGAACAAAAAAATTGACCAGTGGACAAGAACTACTTTAAAATATCCATTCCCTTCATATTTCAGTACTTCAATTCACTAATTTGAAATTAGGGAAAAATAACTCATACCTACTTCTGTTTGTCTTTTGGCACAGGAAAATTAGTCTTTGAAAACAAAACAATCACAAAACTGGATGGGATCGTCAACACAAGGTGGCACTATGGACCAGTCTCTTAAGAGTAAGTTTGTGTGTAAGCATTTTCTCTCTCTTTCTCTGAGTCTGATTTATATAATTCAGCTCTCTTCATTTTGCATCTATTTTTTTTTCTTACAAATCCAGTAATAAAATTGGGAATTAAATTTTTTTAATTTAAAGAAAAATGCAAATTTGGGGTTTATAATGGATATTTTTATATAATTGGTAATCGCAAGTTAAGTTGCTAGGTAGCTGTGCTGTACTGACAATTTATACATATATATAGTCCCACCTTTCTCTAAGAGGAACACCATGCTGTATTCTCTTCTTATCATCTCACGTATGGACCCCTCCCCTCCACTGACATAGCCATTTCCCAGAATCTGATTTCCTGCTGCTTGAGTTCATCATATACACAATTATAAGGATCTTTTTTATTTAAGGGTCATTTTCATGTTACGACTACTTCTATCAAGTATTCTCTTTCAATCAATCATCTTTGGTAGACATCTTGTTTTGTATTAGTTTAAATCTAAGTTCTTAATATAACATTTAACTCTAACTCTAACTCCACTTTAATTCCGAATCCCTAGTGTGTATATACTCATGTGTGCGCATGCAAAACCACTTTTTCTCATCTGTCTGCCCAGGCAAGTCCCATTATCCATCATTTAGAAATATTACGAGAATTTCTGTGAGTTGTAAGGTCCTTTTCTTAACACTCGTGACGGCACTCCCCCCACCTCCCAGCCATTGCTCATTGGTGTCCATCAATTTCTTTCAATTCCCTCATAAAGACCATCTTCTTGAATAACACTAACCCTCTGTTCCTTCACCATGTATGCCTACATTTTGTGGCACATTTATAAAAACTTTACTTATGTGAAATATTCAAAAAATATTTAATGATTAACTATTATCTGGTACATCCTAACACCAAAATTATTTTTCGAAATGGGAGAACAGGTTTGAGCTGAAGAAAAAAAATATGTTATAGATGTAGCTCAACATATTCTTGTTAAAATAACTTTAGCATATGAACAATAAATGTTTCCTTTCTTGATGTAACAAAAATGTGTTTATTGCCTGTGTTATGATCACTGTTTTCCTGTTTAAAGAAACAACTAATTGGGATAATATGTATTTCAGTCACTTAGATAAATAAAATCACCTTTGCTTATTTCCATTCTGGTCTAACATTCTTATGAGCTAGCTCTTCCAAATCACTCCACAATAAACCTTTGTCTCTGCTATTTCCTAGTTGGTTCTTTTTTGTTCAGTGTTGTCTGGATTACACATATTTTAAAAAATGGCACTTTTGGCTCATTATTTACCAACAAACATGCCTGCTAAACAACTAAGCAAACCAGTGACATTCTCCTCTGACATGCTTAGACATGGTTAAATGGTTTGGTATTTGATATATGGTTAGATTGCTTGATATCTGATATTGTTAGATATGGTTAGATTGTTTGATACAGTTTATAACAAAGTCACTAAATATTAATTTTGAATTGCATTTATAAATGGGTTATTAAAGTGACAGGAACATTCAATAACTAAAACCAATGAATTAAGGATACCAGTGTTCCAGTTCTTTTTCAAGAAACTCAAAGTGTGTACTTCGTCTATTATTACTAGGTGCTCAGAACTTTCTTTGATTCCACCCTTTGTTACAGGGTAAGTAGCCAGACTGGACCAAGAGGATTGCATCAGGATAGTAGACTGTTCTTCACCTGAGGTCAATTGGCCCTTCCAAGGTGCTGAAGTGTTTAGTGGCTCATACCATATGAACCTGCTAAACAGAAGCAAGAGCTGCAGCAATGTGTCCCGAGTCCACAATAATGCAGCTGATTAGTTGCCTTTATACTATCTCAGCTTATCCTCAGATGGGCTAATTTACTCAGAGGGATGGATAGATATCTAGCTAACAACTGTTCTTGTATCTAACTCCATCATAATTAAACCCTTAATGATAATCATGAAAATCTCCTTATCACTGGTTAGGTAATTGCAGACACAGAGAATGAAAGCTTAACTATAATTGTAGGCCTTTTTGCCAGCTGAATATTGAAATGTGCCAGTATTGTGATTACTTAATGTCTCAATGTGGCTTGTGGCCAATGCTTAAAACACATTCTAGAAAGCTACAACAAAAACATAAACAAAGTGTAATTCTCTAATAGCGTCTCAATTCTGCTTACATTGAGAATATACAAGGGTACTTCTAAAAATTCATGAAAAGATTAGTTTTATCTTTTATCTATTTATTTATTTATTTTTGGTTCATTATTAAGTTTAAGAGTTATCTTTTAATTCTATTTTTTCATGCACTTTTTGAAGTACCCTCGCATAAGCGTTGCTATTCTGAACTTAAGCCATGGCATAGGCTAGTTTCCTATTTAAACTAAATTAGAACTGAAGGTAATGTTGTAAGAGTATCTGGAAATAAATCATCTGGTTACATATCCTGGCTCTTGCGTTTGGCAAGTAACTTTCATCATAGACTATTTTTTATCCATTAAGGGGTGTATCAGTCAACCATTGCTGCTTAAGAAAACATCACAAAATTCAGTGGCCTAAAACAGTCATTATTTATTGTTGTCCATGTATCTGCCAGTTGGCTGGGGGTTGGGTGATCCAGGCTAGGCTCAGCTGGCCTTGCATAGCCTTGATTACAAGGTATAAGTTGAGCCGAACTCTGCCCCACATGTCTCTCACCCTTCTTGGAATGGTTCATTGCCTGGAGCATGCTCTTCTCACACTGAAAGCAGAAGTAGAATGGCAAGCCCACCCACAAAAGTATATTTCAAGCCTTTGCTTACATCACATCTGTGAAAATCCATTGGCCAAAGTCAGTCACAAGACTGAGCTCAAAGTCAAGGGGGAAGAAATATATTCTATCTCTAGTTAAAGAAACTGCAAAGTTACATGAAAAGAGTGTGGATTCAGGAATGGGTGAGGAATTATAACCACATTAGATCAGTGGTTTTCAAATTATGTTCATGTACCTCTAGAGTTTTATGAAGAAGCCTTCTCTTTAGGCAGAGTTACCAGATCCCTACCCAGCCATAAACTATAGAATTTATGTGTTCCTCTCTTTTATGGATAATTCTCAATTTTACATGGGCTGACTCTCCATTTTTCAGCTTAATTGTGGTAAAAATAATAAATGTACTCTTTTAAGAAATCTAAAAATGTAAATTATGATTCATTATGTATATGTAAGAATTCATGCATTGTTTGGAACTATAGAATAACCAGTAGTTGCCATGTAGAGTCCATGGCAATGTACAACTACCTGCCTCTGACCAAATATATAAGTAGTCCAAGGAATAGTAACACCTTTCTCAACCAACAATTATCTTTGAGAATAGAATAGGGGTCATAGTACAGAGAAAGCAAAGGAGAGCTTGAATGTCTTGAGATTCGAAGCTATGATACTTGAACAATTAGACGTAGAAGGTAGTTACTGGAAAGTACAGAGATAGGAATGTAAATCATTGCTGTACTCTTTTCTGTCCTAATATTGCAGTAAAGGTGAATTGAGTTATAGTAACAGACCACTTTTAGCCAACACTGAATTTTTGCCCTTTTTTGTCAGGTAGTTTGTAGAATTGTGGTAAAACTGTAGTGTTTCTCATCTTCCTGGGAATACATCTAGAATACACTATCCAGCTGCTATTGCAGTTGGTGCAGTGATGTGATGGATTTCTGGCAAATGGACTGTAAGCAAAGCTGACATGTATCATTTTGGGGCCAAGGCAATTAAAAATGTGTGTGGGTTTGATGCACTCTCTTTTTCCTTATCCAGCCACTTAAAGCAGAAGAGAAGAAAGCCTTAGAAGACAGTTGAGGCATGTAAGGGAAAAAGCTGATTTCTGTGAAGTAGAGTTCCACTGTCAACCATACCAGATTTTGATGTTTGAAAAATAAATCTTTACTGATATAAGATACAGGGAATTTACAGTTATTTCTTGCAGCCAATAACATGTTCTGGACAAAGGTGAAAATTATGCCAGGAGTGGGATAATTATAAATGCTAATGTAAAATATCTAAAAATATTTAGTAATAGGCTTACTGACTAGGCCATGTTTGATGAAGAACCAATCAATATTGAAGGCTGATAGGCTGAAGGGCCTTGATATCACTTGACAAAACATTTGGTAAAATTTCTGACTACATTAGAAGGGAGACCTTGTGCCTTTGAGCAGGCAGCTCTAGGAAAATTGTTTAGAAAGAAAGACTATTAGTGTATGTTAGTTGCCTATTGGCAACTTTGGCAAGGTATTAAATAAAATGGATGAGCTATAGAAATAATTGGTGGGTTTACAAACAGAAATGAAACTGAGCTGAGAGAGATCAGAAGTTCTGAAACTTGCTACTAGACATCAAGTACTAAAAGATAGGATTGGAAAAAACAGCAATGACGACTTAGAGGCAATTCTCAGTTGAAGACAGCAACTCAGCCACATGGCAAAGATCAGGATTTTTTCCTAGATGGCCTCAAGCTAGCACAATTGATTTGAGGTAGAGAAGCAGGAAGAGAAAAGAAGCAAGAAATAAATCAGGCTTAAGAATTGTCCAGAAATGAACAGGTTACTAGCAAATAGATCCTATGCCTACTATGTTTTTGTCAAAACTCTAAGAAATCAGAGGCCAGGCTAAACAGAGCCTTTAATTGCCCAAGCCGTGAAACAAATAAAATGTTAGGCCCCCAAGGTTACTCTGTTAGAAGCAGTCTGTGAAAACTGCACAGCCCCCAAGGAGGACACACTCCCCAATGCCTACCTCAGGTGTGGCCATGGAGAATAACTGACAAAGAATAAACTCCCAGGGGTCAGAGAGAAGGGACATCAAAAACAATGGATGAGTAAGTCCCTTCCATAGGACAGCATTGGAGCTGAACCAAAACATTAACTTCTCCACTGCCAGGGCAGGTGGTCATCAGAATATCTGCCTTTTAAGTATACAAGGAGCAAGAAACTTGCCTTTTTAGCTTATAAGTCCCAAACAATGATGAGCCAAAACTGGATTTATGGAGGGCACTTTCCATCATGTGGACATTCTATTCTTAGCATTGGATGCAATGATTAGATTGAGTGTTCTCTCTTGGGGAGAGGGATGTGTGGGTTCCATATGTTGAGGAAAAAAAGAGGTAATATTTCATGGCTAGAATGGCTGACTGTGGCATAATTTCCTAGTGTTCATCATTAAATCATCTTTCTGAGCACATCACTAGACTATACTTCTTAGATTCCCTTGTAGTCAATAGAGCTATATAAATGAGGCCAAAGGAAAGTCAGGAGAATTAATATGTCACCCCAGGGTGAGGTGGTTAAGTGTCTGTGCCTCTTCTTCATTTGTTTTCTCATCCATGCCATTAAATGCAGAGAAAGTTGGGGCCACAGGAGATGTTGGATCCACAGGAGATAATGATCCTGAGTCTCTGCACAGCCCTGCCCCTCTAACACTTTGCCAATCCACATTGAACGGTGACATGGGAAAGCAATATACTTTACTGTATGAAGACACTAGAATGTGGGGATTTTTTGTTATAGCAGTTTGTACATCTTGCCTAAGTGATCTTTAGTGTTTATAAACCATTATTTTAAAATTATTTTTACATTTTGGTTGACATATGTTAAATTGTAAATGTGCTCTACTTATATGGAATCATAATTTTTTTAAAATGCATAAAAATTTCTATCAATTTCTGTGAAGTGTATCTTTACTTAGCAAAGGAATGCTAGAATGGACGGAAGAGTGGTTGTTAAACTAAGATGTTATTGCTAAGTGTCCTGTGGGCATACAAAAATTATTTTTAATAACAGATGTTCATTGAATTCACAATTGGAATGGAACTCATTGACCATTCTAATGCCTTATCTAGTACAACCTCTTCATTATTCAAATAAGGAAACTGAGCCTTAGAGCAGTGAATTAATTTTCCCAAGTTCACAGAGGTATAAAATTGAGAGCCAGGCCTAGGAGCCAGATCTCCTAACCCGCTGTTCTTTCTACCACAACAAATTTCAATCCACTGTACATTATACTTCAGAGAAACTTAGAAGGGTTTTGTGAGTCATGGTGTCTATTAAAAGATAATGTAATTTTTTTCTCAAGTTAATATATATTAAATAAAAACCCCAAAGTGATGATTTTAAAATCTGATAGATTTTATCACAAAGATTAAATAGACATTTGTAGTTAGGAAAATGGTGAAAAAGAAGAAGGATAAGGTATTTGCCTTACAAGATTTTTAAACTTGGCATAAAATTACATAACTAAAACAATGTGGGAATGATGCAAGAACAAACACCAGATCAATAAGATAGAATAAAATAGTCTCGAAACAGACCCTGCAAAGGAGTTTACATGTAAGACATGGCAACATAAACAGATGAAATCAACAGTCTGCGATGATTCCTCATTTTTCGTAAGCAAGTCTGCCCAAGATGTAGGGGTTCCTATTCCAGGTGATAGACTACAATGAGAGGAAGAAAAAACATCTTTACTGAATCATACATTCAAAACCTCTTCATTTATAAGTAATGCAAGTTGCACTCTGATTCCATTAGAGGTTAGAGAAAACTTTGGTTTCACTATATTGGAAAGTTGAGAATTTTGATATGATGTTAACATAGACCTACCATTTCTGCTGTGATAGAGTTTAACATAAATAAATCAGAATGCTTCCTCCCCCACTTTCAAAAAATTACTAAGTAATAAAGGAACAATAATGCCTTCTTACCAGTCTCTACATAGGTATTCTTAAAATTCTATCTTGCAACAAGTACAACAGCCTAGAGAGAAGATTCCTTCCTAATTTGTGCAAATTCTAAAACAGATGAATATACTAAGCATATAAGGAAACAAATCATAGCAGAAATATCAATAGCTTTTAGAACATTGACACTAATCTATTTATGAATACAATATAAAAACAATCTGGAAAAAATATTCAGCAATTAATCTGGAAAAATATTCTAGGTAATGTGCAAAATAAAGGGTTAATATGCAAAAATTTCACATAAAATCCACAAGAAAAACAAAAAGCTCATTAGATGAATGGAGAAAGGATATAAACAAGAAATTCACAGATGAGTAAGTATGAATATTCTAATATGTTACAGTAGCAAATGTATGTATCTGCAAGATCTATAACAAAACATTTGAAATAGGCATTGAACACTTTAAAAGTATTGAAATATTTGACCCATCAATTCCTTTTTGGAATCTATTTTGAAGTAAAACTTTTTTAAAGAAAAAAGAAACAACATGCATCACAGTGTTATTTCTTTTTTTTTTTTTTTTTTGTCCTTTTTGAGACCGGCTGCACTGCGCTCAGCCAGTGAGCACTGTGAGCACATGGGTCATCCCTATATAGGATTCGAACCCGCGGCAGGAGCGCTGTTGCGCTTCCAGCACCGCACTCTCCCGAGTGCACCACGGGCTCGGCCCACAGTGTTATTTCTAAAACTAAAGTTTTAAGTTGATTCAGATCGAAATCAAGCTGAATTAGCCAGTGTAGGAGAAACATTAAATAAATTGCAATGGATAATATGTAACTCCTAAAATGAGGATTAGTAAGAGTTTTTTTAATAATCTTTATTTGGTTGAATAGTTTAAAAAGTATTGAAATATTTATAAAATAATAGCATAGGTAGAAGCTAGAAAAATTATGCATCAGTATCTCAATTCTGTAAAAGTGTATGTGCATAAAAAAGACAGCGAGAAGATATTTGCCACATATAAAAGAGTTAATATTACTGAATTATAAGTGAGTGGTAACTTCCTTTTTATGGTTTCCCAAATTGTCAAAATTTGCATTTATTACTTCAACAATCAGAAAATCCTGTGATGTAGGCATGAAACAGAACATGCCCAGAGTCCTAAGGCAGGAGCCAAGGACCAGCCCCCTATGCTCAGGTACAGGCAAGAAACAGAGCATGCCTGGGGTCCTAAATCAGGAACTGAGGGCAGCATCCCCAGGAGTACACCAAAAATACCACTTCTGTGTGGGTGGTCCACCACAGCCACAGTTGCCACAAAAGTGGTAGATGCCACAGCAGTAGCCACAGCTACCTTGCAGGTAGCCCGCCAGACATTCAACTGCACTGACACAAGGAGAGTCACCAATGGAGACCAGAAAAAGAAGAGGACATTTCTCTCCTTGAAGCCTGCTCCAGAGAAATAGAAGCAACTGCTCTACCAGATGACCAGTCATCGATGTAGAGATACTAGAAATGTGAAAATCCAAAGAAGTATGACTACAGTAATTCTCAAATACCAGACCCTATAGATCAGGAAACCTTTGAAATGACTGAAAAGGAATTCTGAGCAACGATCTTAAGGAACCTCACTGAGATTGGAGAAGACTTAGCTAGACAATACAATGAAACAAAAGAAAAAAAAATCCAGGATATGAGGTAAGAAATTTACAAAGAGATTAATACCTTCAAAAAGAATGTAGCATTTTAATATAGTCATTTACAAGTATAAATTTTCCTCTAAGCACTGCATGAGCCCTGCATCCTATAAATTTTAATATGTTGTGCTTTGATTTCTATCTCAAAGTACTCACTAATTTCCCTGCAATATTTCTTTTTACCCATTTTTTTTATTTAGGGGAGTGTTGTTTAATTACCACACACTTGTGAATTTTCTAAATTTCCTTCTGTTACTGTGGTCTGATAACATATTTTATGGTCTTAGTCTTTAAATGTATTAAGACTTGTTTTGTGGCCAAAAATAAAAAATTAATAAGAAGGAAAAAAAGAAAGAAACCTCATACCCAAAACAGGCATCCCCACTTCCCCCTCCCACACGCCCCTGACAACCCCTAATCTACCTTCTGTTTTTTTATGGATTTGCCAATTCTAGACATTTCATGTAAATGAAATCATAAAATATATGAAAAAAAAATCGGAAAATCTTAATATGCTTCCCTCTCCACATAGCTCTACACGTAAATATTACCACACAGTTAAAATCCACTCTGCTAAATAAATACTGCATCTAACTATATTCTACTAGCTATTGCATTAAAGAATTGTTAAAGAGATACCACAAAATTTTACAATTGATTTTCTATTGTCACATTTCTAAATACTTTTGTTAGATTAAACCAATAGTTTCTTTTATAATTAAAATCTGTTTTCTTTCTTTTTTTCCCCTAGTTGAATATCCGTTAAAATAGTGTTAAATACCATCCCAACTGAAATATAAAATTTGAGTATTTTACTCTGTGTGTCAAATTTTCTATCTAAGCATATCCAGTATTTTAATACTCTGCAGCAATATTATCTAAATCCAATTACAGTCATGCACAGCTTTGAAACATGTGTTTATACAATCTCCATTGGTCCCTTTGATCCTTATCCCATTGTTCCAAAGAAATTAAGACAGCTATATCACATCGTATTGCTCTTCTAATTTCCTCAGGTTAGAAAATTTATGTGTGAAATTTCTAAATTGCAGTGACAACTCACAAAGGAAATTCTTTTCTAGTAAAGACAACAGACAGTGGTGGGAAAAGACAGAAAACAATTTTTCAACTGGTATTTACAGAACTTTTAATAACCACTATTATTTAATATTATTTCTAAAACTCTTTGCATAACATTTGAAGCAATGAGTATTCCAAAGTTTAGAATAACTGGCAGCTAAGTACAACTTCAAGGACAACTATCTTTTATAAGATGTAATGTTGTTATTAAGATCATTTATATAAATTGAAGTTTAAAAACTGCATAACATGGAAAAATAATATGGTAAGATATTATCTATTGCTCGATAGAATGAAAAAGTATTTTCTCTTGCTTAGTTAAACAGAAGTAATATTTGTTCTTAATTGCAAGACTTCACAGAGATTTTAATAAGCTAGTGTGCATCTTAAATATTATTAAATATATTAAGCTTAGCATATTATCCTCATCCCAAATCCTCTCTTTTATGAATTGCCTCAATGTAATGTCCCTCAAAAAGCAGTTTGGGAAATGCTTGTCCTGACAGTTCTTTTACTACCACTTTTAATGTAAGAACTTTGTTTTTTATTTTTGGCCAAATCTATAACTTTTCTCTACAATATTATTGCAAGTGATCTAAGCTAGCGATTGTCTCCTTTCCCCCTCCCTCAAATGAATATAACTGTGCCAGATTTAGTCTCATAAGCATACCCATACAGTCTGGCTGTGGTTTATTAAGAGAAGAGACGAGGAAGAGCAGAATAGGTGGCTAACTCAGTTCGTGGAGATGGAAACAACTTTCAGGATCACAAGCACAACCACACAGCCAAGTACCATGGAGAACCAGATGAACATTTAGGGTGAACACAGCTTTAGAGGACCAAGGTTTCCCCCAGCACTTTAGCCTAACTTTCCTGCTTTAATGTTCCACATGATGCCAACTCGGTGACTCTCTCTCTCTCTGCATCCGTAGCTCCTGCTGTCACTTGCAAGCTGATGCTCATTATTCTCATCTCTATTGAGGCATTTTCTTAACACTGAGTTCTGCAACCCCATAGTTTCTGCTTACTGCTTCCTTTCTGTGTATCTCTCAGCAACTCTACCCTCCCATTGTCTTCAGCCTTTCTTTGAATGTCCCATTCAAACCTCACAAAAGAGATGAAAATGTGATTGGGTCTGCCAGTTTCATCCATTTTTCGGCAGCCTAGTTGGTAAAAGTGCTCTCGCCAGGACAACATACGCTCTTGCTGGCCAGACTCCTTGGGTGCCTTTTTATCCAGCACACTCTGGGACCAATTGTATGTTGTAGGAGTGCTGGCATCACCTGCATAAGGAACCCTGCAGAAGGAATAAAGGAGTGGCAGGAATGGTGGACCAAGGAATCTCTAAGGAAAACCATGAAGTTGCTAGTTATCTTAGTATTCCCCCTTTTAATATTGTTTATATCTCCTCTGTACTGCATTTAGCACATCCTTAACAATTTTATGTTTTTCATTTGTATGCCCACATGAAGAATTAAAAAAAATATTCCTGCTTAAATGTGTATAGAGTATTAACAAATGCCTGAAGGAAGAATAAGCACAGTAGATGGGGCCCTCATTGAAACCTCGGTTAAAAATGTAAAACTAATTTGAGACATCTGCTGTAACAGAAATTAAAGGTATCTCTAAGGAAGATCCAGTTTAGTGAAAAAATTTGAGCCATGAAATTGGATGATCAACCAGTTGCTTGAAATAATGCATTGATTAGGTATTCTTATTAATAAGGCAGGAGGTATTATACCTCTAAGTAGTATGTTTGCTTCTGTGAATTGTAAATGTAGAAAGATCTGGGACTGAGTTAGGAAGATCATTTCTTTCCTTAGTGCTTACAGAAGAGTAGATCAGAGATGTTGAAACTGAAAAGATGCATTACCCTCCAATGCAGGACGTCAATAAGGCATATGCACTGAAATGGGTTGGGAACCATCTAAGGCCAAGAAAATGACAAGCAGGGAATGTAAAGAGCCTTGTGCTCTGTCATCAATAGTTTGAATGCTCGAGAGAGGTCAAGACCCATAAGATTAGCCCCTTCTTCTGTCACACAAAAATTGAAAGGCTAGTTTAAACAGTGCTTTTATAATAGTGCTATAAAGTAAGGTCATTCTTCCATGTATGCCAATAAGAACATTCACATCTGCAGCAATTTGTGCTATGGTAAGCCATAAAAGCAAACGAAAGAGCACTTGGTCATATATATTCTTAGGGAACCCGAACACCCAGAATCAATGAAAAAGGAAAGTCACTGAGTGAGCAAGGACACATCTTGAAAAAGTGTCCCTGGCATTGGAATCGTGTTAATTGAGTTACTTCTCCAGCTCAATTTGTACCATTGGTGGTAACATTTCCCCGGAAGGTGCTGGTGATCAATACTGTGACTGACAATGGTAAGCAAAAGGAGTACTCCTCTTCCAGTGGCACTAGTGAGATGCCCCTGTGGTGCTGGTGCTTACAGGCTTTGTTTTGCTTAACCCCAGCAATTCCACACAGTTTCTGCCTCTAATGACTGTGCATTATATGGACCCTGATGCCAATATAAAGGGCAAAGTTTCACATCAATCTACCATCTTCACCAACGTAAATCAAATCAATGTTCACAGATAATGCAAAATAAATGTAAATGCAACTCTAAGTAATTACAATTCCAATTATAACCCTAGTAAATTTTGTGATTTTTTTTTACATCATCCAACAAAGAAATGTGCTTGGATGTTTCCAAAAAATATATAATGCTTCTCAAAATCAGGCTTATTTGGAATTATTCTATATTTGTGACAAATTTGACAGACTTTCAGTGCTTAAATTAACTAGTATGTTTCCAGATGCCAAGAATTCTTACAGACAAACCTAGAAAGGAAAGATACAAAATATTCTTTTAACTGAGAATGAGTTTTTCATGAGCTTATTTAAGATATAAGGAGCTTTTGGTAACTGTCCTTGGCTTAAGACAACTAATCTGAAATGGCTTCTGCATAAAGAATACTGAGAGATGTTTTAGTAGCCCAACAAGTTATTACTCTCATTACATCTGGTCATACTAGAGACAAGTGAAGTTTGTAAAGGAAGCAAAAGAGTGACTTTTTCAAATCGTTTTCCAGATGACTCTTTATAAAGTGAGTTGGTGACTTTAACATAATTCAAGCTTAACAGGTATGAAGAACACAAAACAATCCAAAACAAGCAGCATTGTTCCCTGGGAAAACAATCTTTTAAGAAAGTCAAAGCTGTTCTGAATGGACCATAAGGAAAAGAAAAATCCTTCCAGTGATCAGAACAGAGAGTTGTGGCTCACTGATTCTGTCACAAAGGACTCAGGAAACTGGGAGGGGCAACCAGTTTCCACACTCCACAAGCCACATGGAAGCTGGAAGGGATAAAGAAAAATCCCCAGGGCTAGTGACTGGTCAATTACGAATTGCAGTTCAATTGTCTCTACAGTTGCCAGAGAAACCAACTTGGGAACTGTGGTACCTTTTGAGACACGGCTAAAGAATGGCGATGGCTGGTTAGAATACAGTGCTAAGAACAATGTTTGATCCATGTGCTGAACAGTGCAATACAGGCTATTCCTTAGGTTTACCAACCACTTGATTAGTAAAAAGGGGAGCAGAAGCATGTGCATGTGGCATACCATGACCCCCCGCTCCGCCCCCGGTCCACAACTGACTTATGTGATGTTAAACTAAAATTCTGATACTACAGAGACACGAACCTGCCACATTTCAAGGATATGACATCCGTTGAGAACAAAAATGTGAAAACAAAACAATTCCATACAGCAGGCAAACACCTTGACAGATATGAAGGCTTTCAATCATGTCAAACTGTTTTAAAAATGTCCACTTTGCCATCCCTCTCCAGATACTTAACGTTTCCTAACACAAGAATAAAATAAATACGGGAGAGAAATCAATACTCCGCACATCCAAATTGTTCAAGCCTGCCACTGCGATCAAACTTTCTTCTTTTTCTCTGCAAAGAGCTCAGAGGCAGTTTCTCAGTTCAAGGATGAAACATTCTCACGGCTCCTTTACTAAATATAAATATAGATAACAGAAACATTAACTTCCCGAGAATTTAGCTGAAGAATTGTTTTTAGTTGTGTTCTCAGCAGCAGTTTTCTCTGGCTAGATTGAAGGATTCTTTTATAAATGACCTTGTCAGTAAAGCCCCTAATAATTGGTAACTTTTTAATACTTAGTAATTGGTAAAGAAGGCCCTTTCTCATGATTTAGTTAGAAATAACTTACAGGTTTTAAAAGGATTATTTTCCTTGAACTCTAATACACATGAAAGCTATTAAATAAGCAGCCCCAGAGGCTAGAAACTTCCATTTAGCCCCAACACCCATAGAGCAGAAAAAGCTTTCTTTAGAAGACCCAGAAATGACAATGAAGAGACTGTGGTCTCTAAGCCCAACTGATGGAGGCAGGGGGGTTTTAACAGATCCAGTTTGGGCAACAGTTTGGGGTATATTCAGAGGGAATATGCCTGTCCAGAATAAGATCCATCCATTAACTCATTTCCAAGAGATTATCTAATTACCTTCTGGTACCAAATAATCTTCTGAATAGGCTGGGGGCCTCCTCCTCCAACCTGTTCTCCAAGTCACTGATATTTTCCATGTTACTTGCTTCTCCTACACTTTAAAAAGATTTCATTAAAATCAAGCTGGGTTCCTTTTCTCTCTTTGATGGTCAGTGCTTCTTAGCATAGTATTCAGGGCCTTTATCTTCAGACATCCTTGCAGTCATTGGGCTGTTCTCTCCCAGAACTCTCATGAATTCAACAGCCAGCTCCAGAAGGCTGGAACTTCTGAAGACAATATTCATGGTTGGATGGCCTGAAACTGTTAGCCTTTTGAAAAGAATTTCTTAATGTTCACTGATTTCTAACGATGTGATATATGCCAAAGAGAAGGCTAGAAATAGCAATTTGATTTTTTTATGGGGAAAAACCATAAGACTTTAATGTGTAAAAACTCAGATTATCACCTTTTGATGTAAAATAACTGACAGAATTTTTCTGAGTGACTTTTTAAAATGCCCATATTTTCCCAAATATTTATTATTCGGAAGAAATAGCTTATGAAAAAGTATTTTAACAAATATTAGAATAATAGGAAAACAACCATTTATATTATTAGTTATATTCAATAACTTGTTCATTCTGCTTCTGGGGTCACATATAACATATACAAGTTGGAAGCCATAATAATACAGTATTCCAGTAGTCATGAAAAATATAATATGTTTGCTACTGCCTTCACTGAGTTAAAGGTTTTTAATGTTCCTTTAAAATAGTTATTTTAAAATGTTTTAATTAAAATCTTTTATTTCTTCTTTTAAAACCTTTTAATTAAAGTATTCTAATTTTTCTTTAAAATAATTCTTCTCCAGAAATTTCTTTTCTGTCAGAAAAGCACATGGAGATTTGTTGAGTAAACTTTTTAAAATGAGTTCATTGCACGAGTCCATATAGTCATATTTCTCCAAGAAAATCAAATGCATTTGAGGAAAATGTGTTGAACTGTACTCTGTTGTTCACCTATATTCACACAATGTTCTCCAGTGTATGCACCAAGATACTGAAAAGACAGAAATCATTCCTGTTCAATTATTTATAATCATAAATTTTCCTTTGAATGGTGTAGTCTCCCCCCAACCCCAGCATGTAGTAAGGTCTTACATGCATATTGCAGAGAGGATGGTGATAACAATAACAATGTAAGACCTAAACAAAAACAAATGGTCTAATAAATATTGAATCATATAGTTTGAAAGGGCACACAAATGTTAAGAAATAGAATGATCACCCTCTCCCTAGCTTGACAATTACTGTGAAAAAAAAACATTCCTTTTTCTCAATTTTTGCTCAGGTTTATATTATATACTTTAAAGGTAAAAATCTTAATTTTCTTATGGCAAGAGCATAAGATATCTTCCAATTAAGTGATGGGAAGTACGGCTAGAGAAGCAGTCAGGACCTAAAATACTGTGTTAAGAAGTTTACGTTGCACCTTGCTAGCAGTCAGGAACTGTTGTGTGAGGAAGTGACACACCTGTGTTTTCACTATATAAATGTAACTCTCAAGTCAGTATGGAAGGTGGATTAAAATTAGAGGCAATAGGCAAGATGGCAGAATCAATGGTCCCCAGTGTCACTCTTTCCCACAGTCAACCAATTTACAACTATTAAAAAGCAACGACTGCCAAGCTGGGGCTGACAGAGCTCAGGGGAAGAGGAGGAGAGACCTATGGAGTTCATGAAGTCGGGAGAAGCTGCAATGAGAGAAAGAAAGGACTGTTCCCACCATTTCAAGCCCCTGCCATTTCAAGCTTGGCCATGATGAGCACATGGAGCAAGAATTGGCAAAAGCCGCAGCTGTGCCCTTCGTATAAAGTTGTTTGGATGCTGCAGGGGAGAAGAGGGCCTTGGTGTCCCCCAGGCCAGCTAGATCACTAACAGCATTCCCCTGGACCCACATAGGAGCGAGGGGCCACAGACAACTGAGAAAAAGAGCCACTTGGAGGCTGGTGAGTCATTGCAAGGGACGGGCACATGGCCCATCCTATGAGAAGTGTTTGGCGTACGGACGGTGGGAGAGACAGGCCCACCAGGGGAGCATTGGGGCACACCATGGGCAGCTGATCTGCCCTCTAATATATAAGCACAGGACCACTCAGTGGAGACTGGTCAGGAATATTCTATGTGCAGGGGGAGTAGTTTGCTGAAAAACCTCAGGCCCAGACCTGAGTTTCCTTACAATGCAGGTGTATCAGACCTCACAAGACCTGGAAATGCTTTCAAGGTCAACAATTAAAACCTGAGCTGCACAAAAAGCCTTCCCCAGGGAATCAGCAGCAAAGCAACAATTTAGCTCAAGCATAGGGCTCAAGTGCTGGTCCTCACAGGAATTTCCCCCACTTTAGAAGTAAGCAAAGGACAACAAATTAGTTCCAGTGCAGAGATTAAGTGGTGGGGGTAATGAATAATCCAACACAGAACTGAAAGAAAAAACAAAAATCCCACATATCGAAAACAAAATTTCAATATTAACCAGTGAAGCTCTACCACCACCAAAGAACACCTATAAAACCTAGAAGAATGGCTGGAAGTACCCTAGGCTCCCAAGCTAGGGTATGGAGAGGGCCAAGGGCCTCAGCCATGCCCCCCAACATCTGCATCCATCCCAGTGACAACCAGCAGGCTGCCACCAGAAGTACCCCAGGCTCCCAAACCAGGGTGGAGGGACTGAGGACCTCAGCCAGGCCCCCCCCAACATCCACTTCCAGCCCAGTGAAGACCACCAGGCTGCCACTTGAAGCACCCTGGGCTTCCCAGCTGGGGTGATAGGGGCTGTAGCTATGCCCCCCCAACATCCACATATAGCCCAGCAGAGGGCCTCTGCCATGCCCTGCTAACATCTGCATCCAGCCCAGCAGCAACCACCAGGCTGCCATGGAAGCACCCCAGGCTCCTGAGCCAGGGCAGTGGGGAGACGTAGGCCTCAGCAACATCACCCTGACATCCACATCCAGCCCAGCCATTACTGAGCCACCACCAGAAGACCCTGGGCTCCTCTCTTGGAATGAAGGGGGTGCCACGGGCCTCAACCATGCCACTCTCCCCCCTTCCTCATCCTCCCACCTCATGCCCCCTTCTTCTCTCCTCTCTCCCCCTCCACCCCAATTGCTCTCCACAACAACATCTTAGAATGTGAAAAAAAATTAATTAATTAAAAATTTTTTAAAAATAAAATAAAATTAGGAGCAACAGGAGCTAGAAGCTTTCCTACTACAGATTAGACCATAGATTGTGGCCTATAGTAATTATAGACCATAAAAACCTAGGCACGAGATGATGAAAGCCTGAAATAAAGAATAACTTATTTGCTGACAGACTGAATTAATTAATGAATTACTTTAGGAGTTAATCAGCCAGGTTGTTTCAGAGTTTATTATTTGGAGGTGGGGGTGGGAGGAAGGTGGCAAGCCAATTTAGGAATTTAGGAAAGGCATTATTAACACTTTCCAATCCCTGTGGTACTTTATTAGTTTGCTGGGGCTGCCATAACAAAGTACCACAGAAAGGGTGGCTTAACAGAGATTTATTTTTTTTCAAAACTTCGGGTGCTAGAAGTCTGAGATCAAGGTGTCAGCAGGGTTGGTTTATTCTGAAGCCCCCCAACTTGGCTTGTAGATAGTTGTTTTCTCCCTAGGTCTTCACATGGTCTTCCTTCCACACATGTCTGTGTCCAAAGTTCCTCTTCTTATATGAAAACTAGTCATAGTGGATTAGGGCCCACTCTAATGACTTCATTTTAACTTAATTTTTTAAGACTTCATGTCCAAATACAATTACATTCTGAGGTAGAAGGTGTTAGGATTTTGGGGAAACACCATTCACCGTATAGTAGGTACCATTTGGAATTCCTGGAATCCTTTAAGTCCTCTCCAGAAACTTAAAGACATCTAAAGTTACAGACTCCATCAGAAATTAACAAACAACCAGACTTGTAATCACTTTAATGCTTATAGTCTTAAAATTGTCTAGTTTTGGTATTCTATCAGTATATCATTCAATTAAATAATAGTTCCCTAATATTACTATGTGAATTTCCAGGTACTTTTCTGAGTACAAATTTAAAGCATGCAAAGAGGCAAAATGTATATTGTGAGGAATGTATATTCTAATATTTTAGAGAATTAAAATATTATAAAAATATACTGAATTCTTCAAAAATTGGTATAATCCTTATAGCTTGTTTTTTTTCTATTTTTTAAAAAATGTATTTACTTTTTAATTAAAACATATTTATTGTACATATTTATCAGGTACAGAGTTATATATATATATTTTTCTTTTTTTGGTAGATGGCTGGTACAAGGATCAAACCCTGGACCTTGGTGTTATCAACACCTAGCCATAACCAACTGTGCTAACTGATCAGCCCCCAGAGTGACATTTAAATACATGTGTACAATGTGTGATGATAAATCAGGGTAACTAACATATTATCATCGCAAAACTTTACTGTTTCTTTGTGATAAGAACATTTGAGCTCCTCTCTTCTAGCCATTTGAGAACATACAATAAATTATTGTTAATTATAGATGCCTAGAACCACTACACATATACACCACTAGAACTTATTTTTCCTATATAGTTGTAATTTTGCATCCATTAACCAATCTTTCCTGTCACGTCTCCCCTCCCTAGCCTCTAGTAACCACAATTCTACTCTGCTTCTAAAAAAAAGCTCTCTCTCTTTTTTTTTTTTAGCTCCCACATATGAGTGAGAACATAGTATTTATCTTTCTGTTCCTGACTTACTTCACTTAATGCAATGCCTTGCAGGCTCATCCGTGTTGCCACAAATGACATGATTTCACTCTTTCCCATGGTTATATGGTATTCCACTCTGTATATATACCACATTTTCTTTATCCGTGTTTCTGTTGATAAACAGCTAGGTTGATTCCATATCTTTACTATTGTGAATAGTGCTGCAGTAAACACAGGGGTGCAGATATCTCTTCGGTATGCTAATTTCCTTTCCTTTGGATAAATTATCCAGCAGTGGGATTGCTGGATAATATAGTAGTTCTATTTTTAGTTTTTTGAGGAACCTCCAGATTGTTTTCCATAATGACTGTACTAATTTAATTCCCATCAGCGGTGTAAAAGACTTCCCTTTTCTTCATATTCCCATCAGCTTTTGTTATTTTCTGTCTTTTTGATACTAGCCATCCTAAGTGGGATAAGATGATATCTCATAGTGGTTTTGATTTCCATTTCCCGGATAATTAATGATGTTGAGCATTATATATATATATATATATATATATATATATATATATATATATTTAAAACTATTGGCCATTTGTATGTCTCCTTTTTGGAAATGTCTATTCAGGTCATTTGCCTAAATTTTAATCGAAATTTTTTTTTTTTTTTTTTTTTGCTGTTGTTCGAGTTCCTTGTATATTCCGGATATTAATCAAGGGATTAATGAATGAATAGTTTGCAAATGTTTCCCTCTATTCTGCTGGTTGCCTCTTTGCTCAGTTTATCGTTTCTTTTGCGGTGCAGAAGCTGTTTAGTTTGCTGTAATTCCATGCCCATTTTTGCTTTTGTTGCCTGTATTTTAGAAGTCTTCTCCATTAAATGACTGCCCAGACCAATGTCTTGGAGTGTTTTCCCTATGCTTTCTTTTAGTAGTTTTATACTCTTTAATGCATTTTGAGTTGATTTGGGTATATGGTCAAAGACAGGGGTTTAGTTTCATTCTTCTGCCTATGAATCGCCAGTTTTCCCAGCACCATTTATTGAAGATGCTGTCCTTTCACCAGTGTATGTTCTTGGTGTCTTTGTCAAAGATCAATTAGCTGTAGATACATGGACTTATTTCTGGGTTCTCTGCTCTATTTTATTGGTCCATGTGTCTGTTTTTAATGCCAGTAACATGCTATTTGATTAATATAGCTTTGTAGTATATTAGGTAGTGTGATGCCTTCAGCTTTGTTGTTTTTGCTCAGAATTATGTTGGCTATTCAGGGTCTTTTGTGGGTCCAAATGAATTTTAGGATTTTTTTTTCTATTTCTCTGAATAATAACATTGATATTTTGATAGCAATTGCATTGAATCTGAGGTCACTTTGGATAGTATGGACATATTAACAATATTAATTCTTCCATACTATGAACATGAGATATCTTTCCACTTTTTTTGTGTCCTTTTTAATTGTTTTCATCAGTGTGTTGTAGTTTTTATTATAGATACCCTTCACATCCTTGGTTAAATTTATTCCTAGTTTTTTTGTTTGTTTGTTTTGGTAGCTATAGTAAATAAGATAGCTTGGAACTGGGTGTTGGGCAAAGTTTGGAAGACTCAGAAGAAAACAAAAAGATAAGGGAAAGTTTGGGTGGAAGAATGCCGTGGATTGAATAATTTTCTTATAAAGTACCAAGTTCCAGGTATTTTGTGATAAGCAACAAAAAACCAACTAATATAGAAAATTGGTACCAGAGAAGTG
Organism: Galeopterus variegatus; assembly: GCF_000696425.1. NCBI lineage: Eukaryota > Metazoa > Chordata > Mammalia > Dermoptera > Cynocephalidae > Galeopterus > Galeopterus variegatus. The sequence goes on along the minus strand of NW_007726112.1, from coordinate 785,326 downwards.
GGGTATTGCTTATAACAAATACTTAAAAGTGTGGAAATGGCTTTGGAACTGTGAGTTGAGGAGAGGCTGGAGGAATTTGGAGGAGTGGAACAAGGAAAGCCTACATGCTGGTGAGGAAAATTTGGAATGTCCCAGAAACTAAGTGAATGATCATGACAAGAATGTTTTAAAAAATTGGGCTATAAAGACCATTCTAAGGAGGTCTCAGAAATGAAAAGGAACTTTTAGGAAACTGGGGCAAATATCATCTTTGCTATGAACTGGTAAGGAATTTGGCTGCATTTTATTCATGTCCAAAGGTTTTATGGAACATGGAACATAAAAGTGCTAAACCAGCATATTTGGCAGAAGAAATTTCTAAGCAACAAAGCATTCAGGAAGCTGCATGGCTACTTACAACAGCCTAACCTGAGTTATGACAGAAAAGCCATGAAATAAAGCCAGAATATATAAGTCAAGGAAAGCAGAGGACAAAAAAGTGAAAAGAGTCCTAGCGACATAAAGAGTGAGAAAGTCAGTTCAACAGAGGAAATCAAGAGATAGCCCAATGACTGTTTGCTAAGGAGATTAATACAGAAGAAAAAGATTACCTAGAGAATGGAAAGAAGACTTTGAAAGCATTTCAGAGATCCTCAAGGCTGCACCTACCACCAAAGATCCATAGGTCTAGGGCCACCAAACCTAGAATGGTCTTGGGGAACAGGCTCAAGGTGCCCTTCACTGGCTTGCTGTGTCGGGTCATCTTGGGAAGCTGTTTCCAGCAACAACACCCCAAATGCTCCAGCTATAGCTAAATTGGCCCCAGACAGCATCTTTGGAAGAAACAAACAGTTTTGAAAGCTTTGGCAGTGTTCACATGGTGTTAAGTCTTCAGACTCCCAGAATGCCAGAGATATGGAGGCTTAGCAGCCTACACCCTGATTTCAAAGGATGTGTGGAAAAGCCTGGGGACCCAGGAAGAGGGTTTGTCACCAGAGTGGAGTCACCACAGACAGCCTCTCTAGAGCAATGCCAAGAGGAAATGTGGTTTCAGAGTTGCAACAGAAAACCCCCACCAGCACAATGTTTAGTGGAGCTGTGGAAGTGGGAACACCACGGAAACCACAGAATTGTGGAGCTACCAGCATGCATTGCCAGCCTGTGGGAGCTAAAGCATGCCCTAAAATCAGGAAAACCATAGGAGCAGAGCTGCCCAAGGACTTGGAGGCCCAACCCTCACATCAGCATGCAGAGTATGTCAAACATGAAGTCAAGGCACATGATTCACCAGCTTTGAGATTTGATGCCTGCCCTGCTGGGTTTTGGACTCATTTGGGAGCTGTTACCCCTTTCATTTGGTCTTTGTTTCCCTTTTAGAACCGGAATATGTACCCTATGTTTGTTCCACCATTGTATCTTGGAAGAAGTAGATTTCACAGACAGGACCTTGAGTCTTTGGACTTTTGAGGTGAAATGAGTTAAGATTTGGGGGATGAAATGAATGTACTTACCTGTGAGAAGGACATGAACTATGGGGCCCAGAAGTGGAATACTGGGGATTGAATTGTGGCCCCAAAGTCAATGTGTTGGTAACTTGCCCCCTGCCCCGTAACTGTCGAGGGTGGAAATCCTATTATGGTAATTAAAAAGTGAGGCCTTGAACAGGTGATTTCATTATGAGGACCATGCCCTAGTACATGGATTAATAAAGTTGATTGTTTAATGGTAGTCATGGGCATAGTTCTGAGGGCTTTAAAAGGAGAAAAAGTGAGGAGTTACGGTCTCTGTGCTCTGCCTTTCTTGCCATGTGACACCCTGTTTTTCTGTGAAGAGTCACTACCCACCAACAAAGCTCTCACCAGATGTGTTCTCTTGACTTTGGAATTTCCAGCCTTTGAAACTGGAAGTAATAAATCTCATTTTATTGCACATTACCCAATTCCAGGTATTGTGTTATAAGCAGCTAATACAGAAAATTATTTCACTTTTAGCTAGTTTCTTGTTGCTGTATAGAAACAGAACTAACTTTTGTGTGTTGATGTTATATCCTGCAACCTCACTGAATTTGGTTATAAGTTCTAAGAGTTTTTTGGTGAAGTCTTTAGGTTTTTCTACATATAAGATCACCTCATCTGAGAGCAGAAACAACTTGCACTCTTCTTTTCAAATTTGGATGCCCTTTATTTTTTTCTTTTCAATAGTTACTCTGGCTATGACTTTCTGCACTATGTTAAATCACAGTGGTGAGAGTGGGCATCCTTGTCTTATTCCTGTTCTTAAAGGAAAAGTTTTCAACTTTTCCCCATTCAGTATGATGTTAACTGTGGGTTTGTCATAGATGGCCTTTATTGTGTTGAGATACTTTCTTTTTATACCCAGTTTTTTGAGATTTTTACATTATACATGTATGTTAACTTTTAGCAAATGTTTTTTCTGCATATATTGAGATGATTATATGTTTTTTGTCCTTGATTCTTCTGAAGTGGTATATCACATATTGATTTGTGTATGTGAACCACCCTTGCATACCTGGGGTAAATCTCACTTGATTAAGGTTTATAATCTTTTTGATATGCTATTGAAATTTGTTTACTAGTATTTTGTTTAGAAGTTTTGCATCTAACTTCATCAGGGATATTGGCCTATAGTTTTTTGTTGTTGTTTTGTCTTTGTCTCATTCTAGTATTAGTGTGATGTTCATTTCATGGAATGAGTTTGGAAGAATACTCTCTGCTTTGATTTTTTGGAATGCTTTGAGAAGAATTGATATAAATTCTTCTTGAGAGCAATGAAGCCATTGGTCTGAGGCTTTTCTCTATTGGAGATTGCTGACTACAGATTCAATCTTATTACTCATTATCAGTTTGTTCAAGTTTTCTATTTCTTCTTGGTTCAGTCTTGGACGGTTGTATGCATCCAGAAATTTATCCATTATATTTTCCAATTCGTTGGCATATATTTGTTCATAACCATCTCTAATGATTCTTTGTATTTCTGTGGTATCAATTGTAATATCTCCGTTTTCATTTCTGATGTAATGGTTTGTCAATTTTGTTTATCTTTTCAAAAATGCAACTTTTCATTTTGTCAATCTTTTGTATTTTTTTGTTGTTGTTGCTGTTGTTGTTGGTCTCTATTTTATTTAGTTTGGCTCAGATCTTTATTATTTCTTTTCATCTACTAATTTTTAGATGAGATTGTTTTTGCTTTTCTAGTTCCTTGAGGTGTAATGTTAGATTGTTTGTTTGAGATCTTTAAACTTTTTTGACATAAGCACTTACTGCAATAAACTTCGCTGTTAGTACTGCTTTTACAGTATCCCATAGGTTTTGATATGTTGTGCTTACTTTTTCACTTGTTTCAAGAATTTTTGTTTTGTTTTTCTTGCTTAATTTCTTGCTTAATTTCTCTCTTGTTGAAGAGCATGTTGTTGAATTTCCATGCATTTGTACAGTTTCCAAAGTTTCATTGGTTATTGATTTCTAGTTTTATTTCATTGCGGTCTGAAAAGATACTTGAAATAATTGCAATTTTTAAAAATTTTTAGAGACTTGATTTGTGGCCTAAAAGGTGGTCTGTCCTGGAGAATGATTCATGTGCTGCTGAGAAGAATGTGTATTCTGCTGTAGTTGGATGAAATGTTCTAAAAATGTCTGTCAGGTCCATTTGTTTGTTAGTGTATTAATATCCAGTGTTTCTTGATTGATTTTTGTCTAGATGATCCATCCAGCACTGAAAGAGGGGTGTTAAAGTCCCTCAACTATTATTGTGTTTGGATCTGTCTCTCCATTTAGATCTAATATTGGCTTTATAATCTAGATGCTTTGATATTGGGTGCATTTATATTTACAGTTGTTATATCCTCTTGCTGAATTGATCCCTTCATCAATATATAATGCCATTCTTTGACTATTTTCAGAGTTGGAAGTCTATTTTATCTGATATAATTATATCATTTCGAAATAAGTTAGAAGATAAGATATAATATATTTCTGCTTATTTGGGGTTTCCATTTGCATATAATATCTTTTTCCATCCCTTCACTATTAGTCTACATGTGTCTTTATAGGTGAAGTGAGTTTTTTATGAGAAGCATATAGTTGGGTGTTGTTTTTTAATCTATTCAGCTAGTCTACATCTTTTAAGTGGGGAATTAATTCACTTAAATTCAAGGTTGTTATTGAAACATGTTGCGTTATTCATAACATTTTGTTAATTGTTTTATAATTATTTTATATATATCCTTTGTTCCTTTTTTTCCTTTTTATTGTTTGTCTTGGCTATTTGGTGTTTTTCTGTAGTGATAAAATATTTCTTTCTCTCTCTTGTTTGCATATCTGTCTACCAGTGAGTTTTCTTCTTTTGCATGTTATCATGATGGCAGTTATTGTTCTTTTGTTTCCACATGTTGGACTACCTTAAGCATTTCTTGTAGGGCTGGTCAAGTGAAGATGTATTTTTTCAGTTTTTGTTTCTCTGGCAAAGATACTATTTCTCCTTTATTTCTGAAGGAGAGCTTTTCTGGGTATTGTATTCTTGACTGGCAGTTTTTTTCTTTCAGCATTTTGAATATATTATTCCACTCTCTCCCAGCTTGTAAAATTTCTGCTGAGAAATCAGCTGTTTGCCTGATAGGGATTTGCTTATGGGTGACTTGACATTTTTCTTTGCTGTTTTTAAAATTCTTTCATCTTTGACTTTTGACAATCTGACAACAATATGTCTCAAAGAAGACCTTTTTGGGTTCAATATGTTTGGTAATCTTTGAACCTCTTGGATCTGAAGAAAGAAATTAACTTTTCTAATTTGTGGGAATTTTTTTTAGTTATTATTATGTTAAATAGTTTTTTGATGCCTTTGCCCTTATTTTCCCATTCTGGAACATCCATAGTATGAATATTTGTATGCTTAAAGTTGTCACATAGATCTTGTAAGGTTTCTTATTTTTTCATTTTTTTCTTCTTTTTGTCTGACCAGGTTATTTCAAAAGGCCTATCTTCAAGTCCAGAATTTTTTTTCTTATGTTTGATCTAGCCTCTTGCTTAAGCTCTTTATCATATATTTTATTTCATTTAATGAATTCTTCAGTGCCAAGATTTCTGCTTGGTTCTTTTCTATGATTACTATCTCTTCGTTGAATTTCTCCTTCAGATCATAAATTGTCTTTCTGATTTTTTATGTTGTCTATCTGTATTTCCTTGCATCTCATTTAGTTTCAGATTATTATTTGGAATACCTCTTCACTCATTTTATAGATTTCTTTTCCTTTGAGGTCTGGTACTGGAGAATTATTGCATTCCTTTGGGGGTATCATGTTTCTTTGTTTTTCATATTTCTTGTATCATTGCACTGATGTCTAGTCATCTGGTGGAACACCACTGCTGTATATTGAATGTCCCCCTAAAACTTAATCCCCACTGTAACACTGTTAAGACAGTGATAAATCCCATTATGGTAATTGAAAGGTGGGGCCTTGAAGAGGTAATTAGATTGTAAGGACCATCCCATAGTGAATGGATTAATGGTGGTTATGGGCATGGTTCTGATGGATTTAAAAGAAGACCCAGCAAGGAGGTAAGTCTCTCTGCTCTGCTGTTCTGTCATGTGAGATCCCTGCATCACCATCTCCACCACCAGAGGGCCTTCACCAGATGTATTCCCTGGACTTTGGACTTCCTAACTTCTGAAACTGAAAACAATAAATATTATTTACTTATAAATTACACAATTTCACATATTTTGTTATAAGCAACAGAAATGGACTAATACAATCACTTCTAACTTTTTGGAGTAGCGTTTTCTTTTTATTTTTAAACATAGTTGATCATAAAATCTGTGGGGTGCAGAGTTGAATATCAGTTTGTGTGTGCAATATCTTTTGAAGACAGAGACTCTTTCCTGTAGATGTATTCTACAGTGTGAGTCAGGTAGGGTGTTTTAGGTTTGGTTCTCAGTGAATGTGGTAGTGTAGTTTCTGTGTAATTTCTTGACCAAATTCAGCTTCAAAGTTGCCTGTTAGTGCCTTCATGGCCTAGGCACTGGGGCACTTGGCAGCTCCTTGCTGGAGTAAGTGAAACCAGGCAGGGTTACTGGGGCTGCAGGTGGGACCTTGGCCTGATGAAAGATGTGCTGGTAAACTCAGTGCTTCCTCAGATGAAGTGTTTGACTCTGGCTGGGGTCACTGGGATTGTCATTGGGACTTTGGGGCTCTGGCAGAGGTTCTGTGGCAATTGGATGTTCTTCTGCTAAAGTCAGCAGGGTTACCTGGGTAATGAGCAGGACTGCAGACTCCTAAGAGAAGCACTAGTGCACACTGCAGCTCCACAGCTGGAGAGGCCAACCCTGAAGGGAGGTTACTAGAGCTGCTTCCAGGACCTTGAACTCCCAGGGGAAGTGCTGGGGCATTCCACAGTACCTCAGCTTGAATAGATGACACAGGGTGAGGTCACTGGTGCCATGGCCAGGATCCTGTACTCCCAAGAGAGACACTGGGGTGCTCTGAAGCTTTCCAACTTAATTGGGGAACCCTGGGTGGGATTGCTGGTGCTGTGTCCAAGACCTTGGACTCAAGAGAGATGCTGAAGTGCTCAGCAGCTCCTCAGCTAAAGTTAGTGACTTTGTCTGGGGTCACTGGGGCTTTGAGTGGAAACCTGGGCCCCAGAGAACCACTGGGGTGCCCTGTAGCTCCTCAGCTGGACCTGGTGACCCTGAATGGTATCACTGGAACCACTGCCAGAATCTTAGACTCTCAAGATAGACATTGGGTGTTCTGCAGCTTCTCAACTATAGTGGGTGACTTTAAGAAAGGTTACTTGAGCCATGGGTGAGAATTTGCATCTCCAAAAGAAATGTTGGGCTGCTTTGAAGTTCCCCATTTAGGGCAGGTTGCCCCAGGCATGATTTCTGGGACTACAGACTTGACCCTGTGCCCCCAGGAGAGGTGTATGGGTGCTCCATTGAAGAAAGCAGGGCCACAGGTGGTAGTAGAAGGCCCCAAACAGTCAGCTCTCAGGATCCAGAAAGTGTGAGTACTCACTCCTTCCAGGGCTCCAGTGTGATTCTTGGAAGTGGCCTCCACACTGCACTAGACTTACTCTTTTCAGGAGTTCATGTAGCTGCATGGGCTCCCATGCTGGAGTCATAGAGTAATTAGCAGGCCTTAGGGATGTGGAAATGATGGGCTATTGGGATCCAGGGCAAATTGTACTCTGGTGTTGGCTTTGATCCTAGGATCTGTGGAATAGTGGGGCTCAGCATGGACTCCCTCTATGGATTAATGCAACCACATGGGCCCGAAGCAGCTCCCCACACCGGGCTCATGGTCATGCAGGTTCCCTTTAGCTTTGATTGTAGGCATCCGTGGCAGGAGTGCAGACTGCTGGGGATCCTTTACCTACCTTTTCCCCACAGCAAGTAGTCTCTCCTGGCTCCAAGCCAATCTCAGGCAGGTACTTCACTTATCTTTCTGTGCTGTCATCTCAAGTTACTGAACTTCAAGGTGTCTTTCTCACCCTTTTACTGAATTCCAGTGTTTTCTCCCAGATACTCTATTCAACACGTGACTATCTACTTGATTTGGCCTTTCTTTGCATCAGAGGCAAGAACTGGTCACCTCTAGTCAATCATCTTGAATATGCCAATCAATACAATTATTAGACTTGTTTTCTGTTCTGTATTTCATAAAGGAAAAAACTCATATTTTTTAAAACAATGAACCTAAAGCAATTAAAAATACTTCTACAATCAGCCTTCTCTCCCTAATGATAAAACATGACTTAGGGATGACGAAGTGTTTGTTCTGAGAAACTCACGTTCTTCCTTAAAACATGTTCATAAACACGTTTTTCCTTAAAAGTTGACCTCATGCAGGGCAAACATTTCTAGTTAAGGTAAAGTTTCAGATGCAGAGCTGGTGTACTGATGACAAAGTTAAGACAGGAGAGAAAATCAGTTTCAGTGCCTTCGGGGAAGCAACTAGCCACGGAACGGATATGACAGAATGGATGAGTTCCCTTCTCTATTCACACTCCTCACAGCTCGTGCTGTGGACAAAGTTCCGCTTCTCAACAGAGGAAGATTGTGGGGCTGAGGAGAGTACTGAAATCAAATTCAATCTCCAGTTTCTTAGGTCAAATTTTGTCCTTAGATACTGATGATTCTTCTCCCTTTACTCAAGTGAAGCAATGTAAGCTCTTGGAACACATAATCTTTCTTGTTAAAATAATCATCTTAATCTAACTTGTAAATTCCTTACATTTCTGTAGTAAAGAGCTCAAACTTAGTTTTTAATTAATGTAAGTTTTTGTTTTTTTTTTCTAATTTTACAAATATGTTAGCTTTGGGAGAAGAGAATAAGTTTAACCTGTTCATTGGGCCAACATAAAAGTCTTTTTCTCAACCTTACTCATTTTACATAAGCTACATTCCACACAGCAACAGGACCGATTTAAAATCAGCATGTATGTCAAATAAGAGAATATTCGTGTACAGTAATTTAGACAAAGAGCCAACTCAAACATTTTATTTAAATTTTATGGAAATAGTCTTTCTTGTCCAACAACCGGCTGTGGAATAAGGTTAGGAGAAACTTATTTTCTGACCCCTCGTGTTCTCTCTCTTTTTGACACTGTCTATAATCTAGCCTCAAGCACTCCTTTGTCCAAACAACATAAAATAAAAATAATTTTCGAACTTAGGTAGGTCCTTCAAGCTAATACAGTTCCCTTGCAAGGTAATTGCCATTTGCTAAAGCATGTTGATTTAAAACACCTTCAAGTTAACTTGCAGTCTGTTAGATGCTGAATCTTATATTACTGCTTCCTGACCACATTCATGGTCTATCAGGAATTCAGGCTGCTGGGTGCACAAGAGTCTAACGAACAGAATCAAGTTGGGCACCAAAAAGTTCTGATCAAAGTAAAGAAAGCATGAATTTATTTCTGTTATTTATTTATATCTTATACTTTATCTGGCTCTAAAAATTTCAAGTCAAATTGAAGTTGAAGGAAAAAAATAAGTCTTGAGGATCATCTAAGTGCCTTCAGTGTACAAATTCTGTAATTGATTTTATAATTTAAAAATAACTCATTTTTTCCTCATGTTCTCTTTAAAGTTTCCACATTTACATAGCTCTTTGAGGTGGCCTTTTGAAATCTTTTCAAAAAAATGGTAAAACTTAAAGTCTTTTTAATGACTAACTTTTATAAAGTAGAAGACAATATCTGCGTTGCCCCATACAGATCCTAAAGAACTGTAGCTCACAGAGGAGACGCAGATAACTAACATTTATCTGCTGAGAAAATGGACTCATCGGGAAGTCCCTGTGACTTCTGAGACTCAATCATCCAAATGCAACTCAGCTGAATTTGAAAACTGCAGCCGGGTTATCCCCACATTGTGATAAGGAAATCTTTATTTTCTGATGACCATGGTGTTAAGCCTTGTTTGTACTTGGTCTTCCTTTTAACACTTTTAAAGTTCATCTTATTAAATGGTGGGGCCACATTTAACTCTACACCCACTTTCTCCAGACCACAGTGTTTGATCATAGATTTATAGATCATTTAACAGACTACAGCTATTTCGCCAACAGCCTTGCTGTCATCAAGCAGCAGCTATTGTCAAAAGTTCAGGATCAGGCCCAGCAGGATGATGAAAAGAGTCAAGACACAGTGCCTACCCAACTGTCAACAGCAACAGGAAGAAGCATCTGTTGCCCAGAACAGCCAGCAGGAAGGGCACCAGCAATGGCAGACGTGACTGTAGACTTTTTGGAATAGCATCCCCCACCTCCCAACTCTATCTCAAGGGACAAGCCAAGGAACACCATAAAACACACAGAGCACAAGTTAGAAAGTTATTTTGTCAGAAGCAGCCCTGTGGAATCATCAGTCTCAAAATCAGAGAAAGCTTTCCTGAAAATTGAGAAAGAAATTCTTGTTGAAGGTAGACTGAGAATAAGAAAATAAGATTTACTTTACAAAAAAGGTTTACTTTAAAACGTATATCTTTGCTTATTGAAATCCATATTTAGAGTGGAAATGAGAAAACATCTTTTGTTAAATATTAATTGGCTAAAAACATAGCAAATTTTTGTAACATATTTATTAATTCATTTTCATTATCTCTTTCTCTCCAACACTGGTTCTTAGGGAACCAGTGAGGACTAAATTAGGGAATGCATACAAAGTGTTTTGAATGGGACCCAGGCAAAATAAGCCTGTGATAAGTGGCAACATTTATTTATTCTGAAGAACAAGGAATAAATTCCCATAAACTCGAACTAAATGGTACCATATTGGCAAGTGCCAAACTTCCTGGCAAAAGAGAAGGTATCACTACCAAAGTAATAGATTGGACTCTGAGAATTTTTTTATGAGTTAATGAGAGTGGACTCTTTCACAAAATGTTATAGGTAGTAATGAAGGCTCCAGGCAGCCCACAAAATCATTACATTTTATGAGTTTGAAATAATGTAATCTTTCAGGGATAGAGAGAAACAACCCTGTTTTAAAGATATAATATTTTTTAAAGATAATCACTGAATTAAAAATAAATGTCATTGGTATAATGTACCTTTGATATTGATTCTGGAATAAAGCAACAAGTTTAATTAGAGACAAAAGTCTTCTTTGAACATTTTTCAAAGAATACATTTAAGAACTTTGAGGGTAGATTTCATATTTTTCTATTGTAATAATGACCAACTATTCTCCTAGTCTCATGTATTTTTTCTTTGATCTGAACCTATATTTTGTTTTCTCAAAAAAAAAGAGTTATTTAAGAAATAATGAAGAGCTGTATCTCGATTACTGTATTAGTCAGTGTACTAGTCCATTTCTGTTGCTTATTAGAGAATACCCCAAACTGGATAATTTATAAAGAAAAGAGGTTTATTTTGCTTATGATTCTGGCCAGCTACATCTTTTGTGGGCCTCAGGCTGCTTTTGCTTATGGCAGAAAGCTGCAGGCAGCCAGTGGGTACAAGATCACAAGGCAAGAGGAAGCGAGAGAGAGAAAGGAGAGATGCCAGGGTTCTTTAAACAACCAGCTTTCACAGCAACTAATAGAGTGAGAATTCACTCACTACCAACACCCAGGGTGTTAATTTATCCATAAGGGATCCTCCCCCATAACCCAAACCACTCCCATTATTGCTAAATTGGGGATCAGATTTGGGGAGGACAGTACATTCAAACTCTATCAGTCAGTTTTCTGTTGCTTATAACAAAATACCTGAAACTGGATAATTTTTTTAAATGAAATATATTTCTTACAGTTTTTGAGGCTAGAAAGTACAACATCTGGAGAAAACATCTGGTGAGGGCCTTCTTCTTGACTGGGGCTCTGTACAGAGTCCTTTGGTAATGCCGGGTATTACATGGCAGGAATGGCAGGAAATCTTTAACATGCTCACTTGCTGTCCTTATAAAGCCGTGAGTTCCACTCCTGTGATAACCCTCTAAACCATTAACCCATAATTTTATGAATGAACTAATCTATTCAAGAGGGCATGGTCATCATGATCCAATTACCTTTTAAAGGCTCCACCTGTCAACACTGCCATAGTCTGATTTTCCAACCTCAACATGGTTACAATGAGGATCAAGCTTCAATTATTTTTGGAAGGACATTCAATCCACAGCATTCTGCCCCAACCCCTAAAACTTACATGTTTTTCATATATCAATACATTCATTTCATCCTCAAAGACTTAACTTGATTCATCTCAAAAACCAAAGTCTTGTCTGTAAAATCAAGTTATCTGCTTCCAAGATACAATGGTAGGACAGGCCTATGACAGAAATTCTCATTCCAAAAAGGATAAATAATGCAAAAGGAAGGGGTAACAGGTCCTAAACAAGTCACAAACTCAGGAGGGCAGGCATTAAATCTTAAAGCTGGAGAGTAATCTCTCTGAACTTCATGTCCAGCATCCTCTGCACACTAGTGCAAAGGATGGGCCCCTAAGTCCTCAGGCAGTCCCACTCCTATGGCTTTCTTGGGCTCAGGCCATGCCTCAGTTCTCCCATGCTATCACTGAACACTGGTAACTCTACAGTTCTAAGGTCTTGATGGTGGTCCAGCCTCCACAGCTTCATCAGACATGGCCCTGCTTGGAGCTCTCTGCTGCAATTCTGACCTCACATTTCTGCTTGGCATTACTCTAGGGGAGGCTTTCTTGGTGACTTCATTCTTGTGACAAATCTCTTCCTGTGTCCTCAGGCTTTCCCATACATTCTTTAAAATCTGGGTGGAGGCTACCATGCTTCCACAGCTCTTGCATTCTATCAGCCTGCAGATGTAACACCACATGGGCACCACCAAGGCTTCCAGCTTTTATCCTTAAAAGGAGAGGGCTCAGTGGCACCTACAGCCATTTTAGCTATAGCTGAAGTAGCTAGACAAGCCAGAGCAGTTGGAGCAGCTAGTGTGCAGGGAGCAGCATCCCAAGGTGACCCTGGAAATCAAGCCCATAGAGGGTGCCTCAGGCCTACCCTCTGAAACCATTCTGTCTCCCTAGCCCTCTGATCTTGTAAGGGATGAGGCAGCCTCGAAGATCTCTGTAATTTCTTCAAGGTCTTTCTTCCATTCTCTTGATGATCTGTTTTTTTCTGTACAAATATCCTTAGCAGATGGTCACTGGGTTACACCCTTGTTTTCTTCTCCTGAACATACTTTCTCACTCTTTACATGGCCAGAATGAGTTTTCCAATTTTTGCCCTCTGATTCCCTTTTAATTAATAATTCTGCCTTTAGACACACAGCTGCCTGAATGCTTTGCTATTTAGAATTTTTTTCTGCCAAATACCCTGGTTCATAACACTTAAGTTCTGCATTCCATAAAGCCTCAAGCATGACCACATTGCAGGCAAGTTCTTTGCCAGTTCATAACAAGGGTGAGTTATGTGCCAGTTTCCAACAAGTTCCTTCTCATCTCCATCTGAGACCTCCTCAGAACAGCCTTTACTGTTCATATTTCTATTAGCATTCTAGTCACCACCTTTTAACCAATCTCTAAGGAGTTATAAACTTTCCTGGGTATTCTTGTCTTCTAAGCCCTCACAAGAGTCTAGGCTTCCTCTAGTCTGCTCTTCCAAGTTCTTCAAGGCTCTGATGACCTAGTTCCAAAGCTGCTGTCACATTTTCAGGTATTGGTTATAAGCTACACCCCACTTCTCTGTACCTATTTTCTGTATTAGTCTGTTTCTGGTGCTTATAACAAAACACCTGAAAATTGATAATTTTTTTAAAAAATGAAATTTATTTATTACAGTTTTTGAGGCTGGGAAGTCCAATGTCCAGGGAACATATTTGGAGATGACCTTCTTCTTGGTGTAGGCTCTGTACAGAGTCCTGTGGCAATGTATGTTATCACATGGTGAGAATGGTGAGAGATCCTTAATGTGCTCACTTGTTCTCCTTATAAAGCCATGAGTTCCACGCCTGTGATGACCCATTAAACCATTAACCCATTGCTGCATAAGTGGATTAATCCATTCATGAGGACATAAATAATCATGATCCAATCACCTCTTAAAAGTCCCACCTTTAAACACTGCTATAGTCTGATATCCCACCTCTTAATACTGTTACAATGGGGATAAAGCTTCAGTGAATTTTGGGGGCACATTCAATCCATAGCAATTACAAATAGAAACCATATCTTATAATTTTTAAGTCCAGTGCTAGCATACATCTAGAGATTTTATGTGTGTGTGTGTAAATTTGGTGATGAACCTTTGATAAAAAAAAATGAATTAAAGAATGAAGGAAGAAAAGACAACAGAGAAGAAGGATAGCTCAAATTATATGAGTCATCAATGGTGAAAGACCAAGAAACACAGAGAAAAGAAGTGTTAAGGAATTATTTTTTGGTCAGGTTATCATATACTAAACAACCAGTAGTGCCATAGGCCCTTAGTAGTATAGCAATTCTATCACTTTAGATTATAACACTATACCCATCCTACAAGGTCTTAATGCAGTGCTTCTTAACCTTGAATACACATACAGATCACCTGGATATCTTGTTAAAGTCTCAATCAGTAGGTCTGGGGTAGGTCCTGAAATGGTACATTTCTTATAACTTCTATATGGTGCTAATGACAACTACATTTTGAGTAACAAAGGTTTGAGACACACTGAATTACTTAAATGGAACTTAGAATTTATTGTTGAGTGGATAAAAGATTTGGAGTTGGGCTATCCCATGTTTAGTTCATGAGCTCAATGTTATCAATCATTAAGAATCCAAAGTCTTGGGCCGACCCAGTGGCGCACTCGGTAGAGTGCGGCACTTGGGAGAGCGGCGGTGCTCCCGCCAAGGGTTCGGATCACATATAGAGACCGGTCCGCTCACTGGTTGAGCGAGGTGTGGGCGCGACACCAAGGGTTGCAATCCCGTTGCCAGTCATGAAAAAAGACAAAAAGGGGGGAAAAAAAAGAATCCAAAGTCTTTTCTTCCTTCAGCTTGAATATCTTAACATTTTCTGCACATATTACCTCATGATCACACATGGTTACTGCAGCTCCAATTGTCACATCCTCACATAATCACATCTAAAGGTAGGAAGCCGAATAACATGTATGAGAATGTTACATTAATGTCCCTTCTTTTATCAGAGAAGAAAAAATATTTCAGAGGCTCGAAGCAGATTTCCCCTTATAGCCAAATTTCCCTCCTTGGCTAGAACTGGGTTATATGAACCAGTTCCTGTCATAAGAGAGGCTGGGGATAAAAAGAGCTAGACTTTTCAGTCTTTGCAGTGAATAGTGAACAAGGGAGAAGAGGCTGAGAATAAACAAGTCATCTATAAGAGCTTTTGTTATGACTGCCCCCTGGATGGGGTAAATTATCTAAACCTCTGAGTGAAGGAAAAAACAAAGGGAGAAAGTATTAATTCATTCTGCTAACAAATTTTCATTAGTCCATTATTCATATTTCAAGAGATGTCTGTTGCTTATTTCTGGCAGACAATGGCTGATGATTAAGAGCAATCTATTTTAAAGTGCAGCGTTTGATGCAGTCTAGGTTTAATTGAGATTTATTTAAGATAAATAGGATCTTCCTGGCTTTTAGCTAGTGAGTTTTTCTCTTCCTCAGTCTGTCAATTAACCTTACTAGCTTACCCATCTGATGCAGTTGTATATTAGGAATATGAGCTGTCCAATACTTATTTGTTCACAAAATACATCACAAAAATTGAAATAAAAGGCATGGTGTGGATGTATAACTATTGAAATAAATAGAATAGATGATTAGAACAAATTACTTGCTGTTTCAGATGACTTCAACTCTTCAGGTATTTGTTGAGGGAAAATATATAATACTGCAAATGTTTCAAATAATCTTATTTACTGTTTTCTTCATAATTTATTAACACAAAAAAGTAAACTCCAAAGAGAATAACTGTATACATGATTGATATCTTTCAGGAAGAAATGTAAAGAGAAAAAATAAATGTCCTTTAAAAAGTGGTAAAAACTTCCAACCATAGCAAAGTATCATTTCTCACATAAATAGTTGATTTAACATCTTTTTTGGAAGTAATTTTATTTGAAGAACTTAAAAACTTTTTGTAGCTAAAAAGCTACTCAGGTAGAAGTTGTCAATGAAAACAGATCCCCTCAAAGTATAGAATCAATACAGATGTGTTTTGATTTTTCCTTAACTTTACAGGTCAATGAATCCTTTCTACTAATGGATGAGATTCTAAGGAATTGACTTATAAGAGAATGATATAAAAAAAGAATGTTAATTTATATATTTTCATTGACAATTTTAACTTTTCAATAACCAAAATATTTGTTATTGCAGTATAGGCTTACTGCTGAAGCACATATGATGGTTGATTCTATTCGAATAATAACAAAGGTATTTGCTTTGGATGGAGACTAGAATTATGCCTGTGGTCAAACCTGATAAATTTTCTCTATATTTTAAGATAAAAATTTCTTTGGCAAAAGAAATACTTGCGTCTGTCTGATGCAGACACCACAGAACCAACATTAAAAATCTCCTTTACTTGGCTACCATGTTCTAGAATCATAGTATAATTCAGGGTAGGCTAGTTTATGATGTGATGACAAACAAACCTAAAATCTCGGCTAGTTAATCCAGCAAAGTTTATTTCATATTGTTGGTACATGGCCATCTCTGCTTGGCAGAAAGATCAGCTTAATCCAAGTACTTGCAGGACTAGTCTTATGGACTTCTTATTTTAACCACACTCCTATGGTTACAGAAACAGGAAAAAGAAGACATGGCAAACTATTAGTGAATGGTTTCACTGGCTTTTAAGACTTTGCTCTGAAGTGAAAATATGTCAATTTCTACCTGGAGTTATTCAAACTGCAAAGACTAGAGTCACAGCCCTCAAGACTGTCCTACTTCTAACACTAGTTATAAGTTTCAGGAGTTTCCAAAACCATCTTCAGTTTGAATAATTTGCTGGAAGTACTCAGAGAACTCAGTGAGAGCTAATCTAGGTATGGTTATGGTTTATTACAAGAAAAAGATACAAATTAGAACCAGCCAAAGGAAGAGTTGCATAGGGCAGAGTCAAGGAAGGCTTTGATCTTTTGTATCGCATTTTTGTTCTCTATTTCATTTAGTTCTGCTCTAATCTTTATTATTTCTTTCCATCTACTATTTTTAGGGTTGGATTGTTCTTGCTTTTCTTGTTTTTTGAGGTATACCACTAGATTATTTATTTAGGATCTTTCAAAATTTTTGATGTAAGCCCTTATATCAATAAACTTCTCTCAGTACTGATTTTGTAGTATCCCGTAGACTTTGTAAAGCTGTGCTTGTATTTTTATTGGTTTCAATAAATTTTTAAATTTTCTTCTTTATTTCTTCTCTGATCCATTGGTCATTCCAGAGCATGTTGTTTCATTTCTATATATTTGTATAGTTTCCCAAGTAGCAAATGAATCTTTTTTTTCTTTAAAGATACAAGTATATGCTGTTAGGAAGAGACATATTTTAGATTCAAAGAAACAAAAAAACTCAAACTAAAAAAAAAAAAAATAGACAAAATGTGTTTCATGTAAATTATAACCAAAAGAGAGCAAGTGTGATTATACTAATATCAGACAGAATAATATTTAAGTCAAAAATTGTTACAGGAGGTAAAAAAAAGTTATTGTATGCTAAAGGATCAATTCATCAAGAAGACATTGCAATTAAAAACGCATCTCCATCTAACAATGGTGTCATAAAGTATGTGAAGCAAAATTGACTATTTGAATGGAGAAACAGATAATTTAACAGTGATAGTTGAAGTTTTGAATACCCCATCTTTGATAATGGTTGGGACAACTAGCAGAAAGATCAGTAAAGAAACAGAAGACTTAGCACTATAAACCAACCAGATTTAACATACTCATATACAAGACTCAACTCGGCAATGGCAGAATCCACAATTCTCTCAAGTGTACATGGAACATTCTCTGGAATGCATCATAATTTAGGCTATAAAAAGTCTTAATAAATTCTAAAAGGTTCAAATGACACAAATATCTCCAATCACAAGGAATTGAAATTGTAGCTTAATAACAAACAAGGGTAAATTCACAAATATATGGAAGTTAAACAAAACATAACCAATGAACCAAAGAAAAAACTACAGAAGAAGTTAGATAATACATTGAGATAAATAAAAATAAAAAGAAAACATACCAAAACTTGTGAAATGTAGCAGAAACAATTCTTAGAGGAAAATTTATAGCTCCAAATGCCTATATTCAAAAAGCAAATCTTAATAATACAGCATCCCACCTTGAGACACTGGAGAATAAAGAATAAACTAAATGAAAAACAAGTAGAAGAGAGAGACTTCCCGTCAAGATGGCAGAATACACGGTCCCCAGTGTCACTCTCTCCCACAAATCAACCAATTTACAACTATAAAAACATAACATCAAGTGCGTATGGAATGGGGAGACATCAGCGGGGGAGGCAGAAGCTCCATGGAGACCACATGCCCTGCGGGGCTGCCACAGCGTGATCCAGCAGTTAGGCTTCACTGCCGCCACCCGACTCCATTCCCAGCCCGGCCCAGTGCGCATGGAACAGGGAGACATCCAGCAGGGGAGGCGGAGGCTCTGCAGAAACCACAAAACTTGTGGGGCCGCTGCCACATGATCCAGCAGGTAGGCTTCACCGCTGCCACCTGGCTCCATTCCCAGCATGGCCCACTGTGCACGGAGCAGGGAGATGTCCAGCAGGGGAGGTGGGAGCTCTGTAAAGACCACACACCCTGTGGGGCCACTGCTGCATGATCCAGCAGGTAGGCTTCACTGTCGCCACCCGGCTCCATCCACAGCCCAGCCCAGTGCACACAGAGCAGGCAGATGCCTAGCAGTGGATGGGAAGCTCCACAGAGACCACACGCCCTGTGGGGGCACCGCCACACAGTCCAGCAGGTAGGCTTCACTGCCGCCACCTGGCTCCTTCCCAGCCCAGCCCAGGGCACATGGAGCAGGGAGACTTCCAGCAGGGGAGGTGGAAGCTCAGCAGAGACTGCACACCCTGCGGTATTGCCCCATGACCCAGCAGCCCGGCCGAGTCCAGGCTGACCAGAGAGGTGGCTCCCAGGAGAGGCTCAAGACCCGAGGCAACCACACACGCAAGGCACTAGTGGCCAACTGAGTAGACACTGAGGTAGCTATACCAAAATGGCAACCCCAGCAACATATTAGTCAGACAATAGTGTCAAACCTGTGGACTGTGAAACCCCCTGCCACAATGAATAAACATCAAAGAAAAGATACCAGAAGTATGAAAAATCAAGAAAGTACACCACCAAAGGGTAATAACTCTCAAGCTCTAGATTCTGTAGAACAAGAAGCCCTTGAAATGTCTGAAAAAGAATTTCGAGTGATAATTCTAAGGAAACTGAATGAGATACAAGAAAACTCAGCTAGACAACATGATGAAATGAGGAAAACTATACAAGACCTGAAAGAAGAAATGTACAAGGAAATCAATGCCCTGAAACAGAATGTAGCAGAGCTTGCCGAACTGAAGAATTCATTCAGTGAAATAAAAAACACAACAGAGAGTTTAACCAGCAGGCTTGTGGAAGTTGAAGAGAGAACCTTTGAACTTGAAGATGGGCTGTTTGACATAACACAGGCAGAGAAAAAAGAAAAAAGAATCAAAGGCATTGAAGAAAATCTGAGAGAGATATCAGACAACCTTAAGCACTCAAATATCCGAGTCATGGCGATTCCAGAAGGGGAGGAAAAAGGAGATTGCAATGAAAACATATTCAACAAAGTAGTGGCAGAAATCTTCCCAGGTATAGGAAAAGACACAGATCTTAAGATTCAGGAAGCTCAAAGATCCCCAAACGTATTCAGCCAAAAAGTTCTTCTCCAAGACATG
This sequence comes from Galeopterus variegatus, assembly GCF_000696425.1. Classification (NCBI taxonomy): domain Eukaryota; kingdom Metazoa; phylum Chordata; class Mammalia; order Dermoptera; family Cynocephalidae; genus Galeopterus; species Galeopterus variegatus. Next base: position 765,951 of record NW_007726112.1, on the reverse strand, counting down.
TTATAGTCAGATTGGCAAAACTCAAAGACAAAGATAGAATCTTAAAAGCTGCAAGAGAGAAGTATCAAATCACCTATAAGGGAGCCCCAATCAGACTGACATCAGACTTTTCATCACAAACCCTAAAAGCCAGAAAGGAATGGGATGATATATTCAAAATACTAAAAGACAGAGATTGTCAGCCAAGAATACTCTACCCTGCAAGGCTGTCCTTCCGAAATGAAGGGCAAATAGTATATTTCTCAGACAAACAAAAACTGCAGGAGTTCACTACCACTTGACAACCATTACAAGAAATTCTCAAGGGAGTATTGTGTTTGGTTCCAGAAAAAAAACTACCACTGCCATTAAAACCTAAGAAAAATCAAAACCCACTAGTATAATAAAAATGGCATTCATGAAGAGAAAACAAACAAACAAAAAAGCTATCTACACCCCAAGGAGCCAACAAATACAGAAAACAAACAGTAAATCAGAAAGAAAGGAACAAAAGGCAACTAAGACAACCAAACAATAATCAATAAAATGCTAGGAATAAATCAACACTTTTCAATAACAATTCTTAATATAAAAGGCTTAAATTCCCCAATCAAAAGACACAGACTGGCTGACTGGATTAAAAAGGAGGACTCAACTATATGCTGCCTACAAGAGACCCACATCACCCATAAAAACTCACATAGACTAAGAGTGAAATGATGGAAAAAGATATACCATGCAAACAGAAAAGAAAAATGAGCTGAAGTAGCTATTCATATATCTGATAAAGTAGACTTTAAACTAAAAACCATAAAAAGAGACAACGAGGAACACTACGTAATGATAAAAGGATTGATCCATCAAGAAGACATAACAATCATAAACAAACTGTATTAGACCTAAAAAGGAAATAGAAACTAATACCATAATAGCAGGGGACCTGAACACCCCACTGTCAATATTGGACAGATCATCTAGGCAAAGAATCAGCAGAGAAACACAAGATCTAAACAATGCCCTAGACCAATTGGACTTGGCAGATATCTACAGAACATTCCATCCAACAACCTCAGAATATTCATTCTTCTTATCAGCACATGGATCATTCTCCAGGATAGATCACATATGAGGTCACAAAGCAAGTTTCAACAAATTCAAAAAAATTGGAATTATCCCATGTATTTTCTCAGACCACAATGGATCAAAATTAGAAATCAATAACAAATGAAATTCTGGAAACTATTCAAACACATTGAAATTAAACAGCATTGTACTTAATGACATATGGGTCCAAGAAGAAATCACGCAGGAAATCAAAAAATTTATTGAAACTAATGAAAATAATGACACATCATACCAAAACCTGTGGGATACTGCAAAAGCAGTACTAAGGGGGAAATTTATTGCATTAAATGCTCACTTCAGAAGATTGGAAAGATGGCAAGTGAACAACACGTCACATTAAAGAACTAGAAAAACAAGAACAATTCAAACCTAAAGTTAGCAGACGAAAAGAAATCATCAAGATCAGAGCAGAACTTAATGAAATTGAAACCCAAAAAACAATACAAAAGATCAATGAATCAAAAAGTTGGTATTTTGAAAAGATAAATAAAATTGACACACCATTAGCATGGCTAACTAGAAAAAGAAGGGCGAAGATTCAAATAACAAAAATTAGAAATGAAAAAGGTGATATTACAACTGATTCATCTGAAATACAAGGAATCATTCGAGACTACTGTAAACAACTATACACCAACAAATTTGAAAATCTTGAGGAAATGGATAAATTTCTGGACACACACAAGCTCCCAAAACTGAGCCATGAAGACGTAGGAAATCTGAACAGACCAATAACAATAAACGATATTGAAGCTGTTATCAGAAGGCTCCCAACAAAGAAAAGCCCAGGACCAGATGGATTCACAGCAGAATTTTATTAAACATTCAAAGAGGAATTGACACCAATTCTTTACAAACCATTCCAAAAGATTGAATCAGAGGCAAATCTCCCAAACTCATTCTATGAAGCAAACATCATCCTGATACCGAAATCAGGTAAAGATACAATTAAAAAAGAATACTACAGGCTGATATCCTTGATGAATATTGATGCAAAAATCCTCACTAAAATACCAGCAAACAGAATACAGTGACACATATGTAAAATTCTTCACCACGATCAAGTGGGATTCATCCCAAGGATGCAAGGTTGCTTCAACATATGCAAATCAATAAATGTGATATACCATATTAATAAAATCAAACACAAGGACCATATGATCATCTCTATAGATGCTGAAAAAGCATTTGATAAAATTCAAATTCATTCATGACAAAGACCCTCCATAACTTAGGTATAGATGGAAATTATCTCAACATATTTAAAGACATATATGATAAACCCACTGCCAATATCATCCTGAATGGGGAAAAGCTGAAAGCTATTCCTTTAAGAACAAGAACGAGACCAGGATGCCCACTCTCACCACTCCTATTCAACATAGTGTTGGAAGTACTAGCCAGACATGCAGAAAGAGAAATCAAGAAAGCTAGCCCATTTACAATAGCCACCAAAAAAATAAGATACTTAGGAATTGAGGTAACCAAGGATGTGAAAAATCCCTATAATGAGAACTACAAACCACTGCTGAGAGAAATTAGAGAGGATACAAGAAGATGGAAAGATATCCCATGCTCTTGGATTGGAAGAATCAACATAGTGAAAATGTCCATACTACCCAACAATGAACAATCTGAAAGTGAAATTAAATAAAGAATTCCATTTACAACAGAAGGAAAAAGAATAAAATACTTAATAATGGAAAGAAATTAAAGAATGCCTTAATAAATGAAATGACATCCCATAATCATGGATTGGAATCCTTAATATGGTTAAGATGGTGATACTATTCAAAGCAACTTACAGATTCAGTGCAATCCTCATCAAAATTCTAACAGCCTTATTTTGCACAAATACAAAAGCCAGTCCTCAATTTCATATGGAATTGCAAGGGGCCCTGAATAACCAGAACAATGTTGAAAAAAAAATGCTAGGGAACTCATATTTTTCCATTTAAAACTTAATACAAAACTACCGTAATCAAAATATTGTGGTACTGTAATAAGCATAGATGTAAACCAACAGACTACAATTGAAATCCCAGAAATTGAACGCATACATATGTGATAAATTGACTTTCTACCTGAGTGCCAAAACCATTCAAAGGGGTAAAAATAGTCTCTCTAACAAACAGTTCAAGGATAAGTAGCTATTCACATGTAAAAGAGTAAAGTTAAAACTCTACCTTACACTATATAAAAATCTAATTTGAAGAAGACTAAAGACCAAAGTCTTAGCTTCAGCTAAAACCATAGAATTCTTAGAAAAAAAATAGGTGTATATCTTTATGACCTTGGGTTTGGTGATAGATTCTTAAATATGACACCAAACACATCAGCAACAAAAGAAAAATATAAATTAGAATTCATGAAAATTTAAAACTGTGCATCAAAGGATCTTATCAAGAAAGAAAAAAGACAACCCATAGAATGTGAGGACATAATTGCAAATCATATATCCAATGAGTAAAAACTAGTGTCCAAAATATATAAAGAACTCTGACAATTCAACAGTAAAATGATAACACAGTAAGTAGGCAAAAGACCTGAATATATATTTATCCAAAGAAGATATACAAATAGCCCACAAGCACATGAAAAGATGCTCAACATCACAGGTAGGTAGGAAAATACCAATCAAAATAATACAGAAGTATTGTTTCACAATCACTGTGATGACACTAATAGCAATAAACAGAAAATAATAAGTGTTGGTGAAAATGTGGAGAAACAGGAACCTTTTTACACCATTGGTAAAAACATAAAATGGTACAACCACTGTAGAAAATATTTTGACCATTTTTCAAAAATTGAAAAAAAAATTATCACATGACTTTGCAATTCCACTTCTGTGTACACAACCAGAATAATTAAAAACAGGAACTAAAAATAAATGCTTGTGTACAAATGTTCATGCCAGCATTATTCCACATAGTCAAAAGGTGCAAAAGCCCAAACGTCCACCAATGGATGAATGGATAAACAGAATATAGAATATTTTTATATTTATATATAAATGTAGAATGAAATAATAATGAATTTATTCAGCCATGCAAAAAGAATGAGTTATTGACACATCCTACAATGTAAAGAAGCCTTGAAAACATACTGAGTGAAAGAAACCACACACAAAAGGTCACACATTGTAGGATTCCATTTATATGAAATATGTAAATCCACAGAAACAGAAAGTGGATTGTGATTTCCAGGAGTTTGGGGTAGGGGAAAATGGGGATTAACTGCTTAGGTAGTAATGAAGGTTTTTAGGCACTACACTTTGAATGGTGGCATGTAAAGATGCCCTTACTTCCTACAATAATAGAGCAGACACAGCTGAGGATTAAACCTGGGATCTGAAAGTTAGGGTAGCAGAGCTCTGGAGATATTTAAATATTAAGTCAAGACAAGTCTGCTTTATTAAAGTAAGATCCTTGATTAGGAAAATCTGAGACTCTACAACATAAAATATGGCTAGGTGGATTCTACTGAAGTTGTAATTCAGAAAACACTTTGAATCCTTAGAGGTTTCAGAAGTGATCCAATCCTTTGGAGTAACAGTGAGAATTTGCACCATGCTGGAAGAACAGAAACCTTTCCTTGTAAGGAGCTTCCTTACCTCCTCATTTGGCTTCCAGGACAACTAGGGTTAAATCTCAACACAGTTGACTGTGGACTTCCTGGTCTTGATTAGAGATGAAAGAGATTACAACCTGAAGTTGCTGCATGAATTAGCAAGCGTGGATTGTCAGTAGCTAAGGAAATATTCCTAAAATCAGATCTTGAAGGGCCTTGATCATGGCTGCTAAAATGTAAGATTGAATAAGCAATAAATGTATTATTGACTTGGGAGGACTTTCTTGACAAAAGGGAAAACACCAGGAGATACGGCACTTGTGCTGCTAATGGTTCTTAGAAGTTTGATGAAAGTGATAACCTATGCTGAGTGAAACAGAAATACTTGAGTTGCCCTGGAAGATGGTGTGAGGAAATTGGAGTCAATACAGTCAGGCCCCCTTGCCTCATATCAGGCTGGGTGTGATTCAGCACATCTATTATAAACAGGTTACATAAGAGTAGTGTTAAGTGCACATGTGCACCCCTGTACCCTTTGGCTTGTAGCCACTACTGTGTACTTTGCTATATATATAAGGCAATGGCTTCCAATGGCTGGCAGCAGAGCTTGCATCTGAAACAAAGCACGTCAACTTTACCATTGGCTACCTGATTTTTCTTTCAATTACCTAACTCACGACCTGCACAGGACAGAGTAGAGGGATCTGTGATCTAGCCTGACAATTGGCATAGCCAGCAGGATCCAAGCAGGTAAGGATGCCACAGGCCCCTTGGGAGGGGGAGGATATGTGGCTGCCATTGAACATGTGGTACCCAGTAGCCACGTTCCTGTGGACTTAGGCTCCACTGGAAACATGGGACCAAGTGGGTGGGTCCCCTGTAAGTACTGAGAAAGCACTCCAGGTCTTGAGCTCCACTGTGAAGGATGAGGAGTCTTGCAGAGCCGCTGGTTGAATGAGCTAGCTGATGCTTACCACGCTCTGAGCCAACATGGATCAGGCACTCTGTGATACAACATCGTGTCAAGAGTTAACACGAGAGGCAGACATGCTGGAGATTCAAGTACACACTCTGGAGGCTGAAGTGCAGCAACAGGTCACTCCTGCTGCTGACACTGGGGACAATGACAAACCCAATGGTGAGTACGTTTCCATGGGGGAGACCGTACACCTCTTGTCATGACCTCTAGTTCATCAGGAACTAAAATATAAACAGCCCATGGGAGCAGGTGGGCAACAGGTGGCAATCCACAAGTGACCCAATACACTACCTATGTCCCCAACACTCAAGCTGAGTTGTTGGACTTGGGGAAACAGTTTCAGCAGAAACAGGGTGAACACCTTGCTGCTTGGTTCCTATGGTTGTGGGACCTAGGGGTGAATGGCATGATGTGCTCTGGTGAGGAGATGGAAAAGTTGGCTTCCATCACTACATACCCATCCCTGCAGCAGCAGTTACAGAACAGCTGCAGACATGCACAGGGACAAGGCAACCACTCCTCGATGGAATGGGTGAATGCAGCTGTCTGGACCATGTGGATGAACACTGGGAGAACTGCCTGAAACTGTGAGTAAATGGAAAACATATGCTGAGCTAGTTCAAGTGATTCGGGAGCTGGGGATGTGACAGTCCATGTTTTATGTAAACACCCATGTCCCAGATAATGAATGTTTCACAGGTGGTATGAGAGATGTGGTGTTACAAAATGCTCCATCAACATCCTCCGGGTCACTGATGGCTATACTGGCCCCATATGTTGGGTGCCCCATACATGAAGTAATGACCATGATGGCCAGTCTGGGTGAAGCAGAGAGAGGAGACAAACAAAAGGGTTCCAGAAAGTGGTAAAGGCAAAAGCACTATCAAATGCCCAGAATGTTGCCCCAAAGGGACCGAATAAAGCTAGCTGTATGAGGATGTAGTTTGACTTGCTTACAGCAGGGGTAGACAGAGAAAATCGACTGACAACCACATGCAGGCTTATTTGGCTTGTGGCAACAATTGTATCCTGAACAGCGTAATACCAAGTTCCCACAAGAGGCAAAGAACAAGGTATGCCCAGTGTATCTGAAGGATTTTATGGCTACTTCCGTGGAGGTGGATAGACTCTTCCCTTTTGGTTAGGCCACAGGCTGAAGTGCTTGCCATCTGGAAGCAGACGATGACCAGAGGCCTCACATTGCACTGGCAATACATTGGTCTGAGACAAATGAACAGCGTGTTAGCATTGGTGGACACCGGCACAGAATGTAGTCTGATACACAGCAACCCAGATAAGTTTCTGAGGGCCCCAGTGGATGTTGATGGCTATAGAGGACAGACTATTACAGTTAATGCTGTGTCTTTGCCACTGAGCATTGGACACTTGTCCCCTCGTGTATATACTGTGTATGTATTTCCTGTAGCTGATAACATATTGGGTTTAGATGTACTTTATGGGTTATACATACAAAAAACTGTTGGAGAATTCTGGCTGTGGATATGCACGGTAAAGCCTGTGTTGTGGAAACATGCTAAACATGACTCACAGTTGTTACCCAAGCCAAGACGTGTAGTCAGTATGAAACAGTATCGCCTCCCAGGAGGACATGCAGAGATAGGTGCCAGTACCTTGGAGTTAGAAAAAGTTGGCATCATTCGTCCCACTCATAATCCTTTTAATGGCCCCGTATGGCTAGTGAAAAAACCTGATGGTACTTGAAGAATGAATGTAGACCATTGGGAACTGAACAAAATATTGCCTCCTTTGCATGCCGCTGTGCCTTCGGTTCATGATTTAATGGTTCAGCAGACGACTCAGCTAGGAACTTATCATTATGTACTGGACCTTGCAGATGCTTTCTTCTCTATCCTGATTTCAGCTTAGAGCCAAGTTCAATTTGCCTTCACCTGGGAAGGAAGGCAATGGACGTTTCAAGTGCTACCCCAAAGCTATTTACATAGCCCAACCATTTGTCATGGTTTGGTGGCTGGGGACCTAGCCAAGTGGACTAGGCCTACCATGGTTACAATGTCTCATTATATTGATGATGTCTTACTAACTTCTGATTCTCTTGTAGATTTAACCAAGGCAGCTCCAACCCTGCTAGGCCATCCGGAAAAATGTGGGTGGGCCATGAACACAACCAAAGTATGAGGACCTGGGCTGTCTGTCAAATTCTTTGGAGTTGTTTGGATCAGTAAAACATGAGTCATACAAGAAGCCATTGTAGAAAGATACAGGCATATCCTCAGCCTACAATGGTGGTGCAGCTACAGACTTATTTGGGACTATTTGGGTATTGGAGAGCTTTTGTACCTCATATGGCCTAAATGGCACACCCATTGTATGCATTAACAAAAAAAGGAGCTCCTTGGGATTGGACTAAGGATGTGGAATGGGCTTTCTGTGCTACAAAGAGGGCCATTCAGCAAGTGCAATCTGTACAAGTAGCTGATCCTAGTAAGTCTTTTGAATTAGATGTACATATAACCCAAGAAGGGTCAGGATGGGGTTGATGGCAGAGACAGGACTGATTCTGAACACCTATTGGATTCTGGTCTCAGCTCTGGAATGGTGCCAAAGTGCACTATTCTCTGATAGAAAAATAGTTAGCAGCTGTGTATTCGGCCCTGATGGTGACTGAGGCTATTACAGGCACTGCCAAGGCCCTAGTGAGGACAACATACCCCATCTTAGGTTGATTGTGGATGTGGGCAACCACTCCTAAAACTGCTGTAGCTCAAACTCCCACTCTGTCCAAATGGGGAGTATATATAGAACAGAGAGACACAGTGTCAATATGTCCTCTATCTAATGAGTTACAGACTGTATTAGGACCAGTAAAGGTTGTGGAGGAAACTTTGACACAACCTATACCCATGGAGGTAGAGGCCATGTCTTTCCATTAGGGACAGGGACCTATTGCAGAGCAGGCTTGGTATACAGATGGCTCCAGCATGGGCCCCTCAGTATGCTGGATATGGCTATTGCTATCCAGCTCTTAATTGATATCATGTGGTATGAGAATGGTATAGTCAAAACAGCCAGTGGGCTGAACTAAGAACAGTATGGATGGTGATAAAAAATGAGCTTGGGCCATTAACCATCTGTACTGACAACTGGGATGTATTCAAGGGTTTGACCCTTTGGATCACTACTTGTAAATATCAGTGGTGCTTGGTAGGTCACCGACCCCTGTGGGGACAAGCCATGTGGCAGGAACTATGGGAATCAGGATGGGAAAAGGAAGTAACTCTTCCATGTCACAGGACATTCCCCCTAGCCAGTCTGGGCAATGATGAAGCTGATGCTTTGGCTAAGGTAAGATGGCTGGAGAGAGTTCCAGAAACTGATGTAGCCCAATGGTTACATCAATGGATGCAGCATGCTGGCAGCAAAACCATGTGAATGGCTGCTCAAAGGTGGGCCCTGCCTATAAAATGGGAAGATGTAGTAAATGCATGTCTCATTTGTCCAGAATAAGCTCTAGAGTGTCCACACCCCCAATGGGTGCTGCATACCAATGGGCAGATAACTCGAGGAAGGGTTCCCCTAACTCGATGGCAAGTGGATTTTGTGGGACTGCTTCCCACATCAGAGAATTTCAGGTATATTTTCACTGCCATTGATTCGGCTACAGGACTTCTGTTTCTGTGGCCCTGTAATGCCCCAGACCAGGTAAACACTATTAAGGCATTAAATAGCCTTACAGCCATCTACGGTTAGCCCCTGGTCATAAAGAATGATAATGGAGCTCACTTTACTAGACACAAGGTACAGAAGTGTGCTTCCCAGTTGTCTATTCAGTGGAAATTACATATGCCATATCATCCCCAAGCAGTGGGAATGATTGAACGGTAAAATGGTCTTCTGAAGGAGGGATGAAGGCTACCCACCAAACCCACATCCCTGAAGGAGTAGACATGGTGGTTGTGGCCAACAGTCAGGATTCTTAATGAGAGACCCTGCAAGGGCGGGCCCTCTCCAGTGGAGGCTCTGTTGCATAGAGCCGTAACACCTATCCAATTACAGGCTACTACTAAGGATGATTTCCTGAAACCAGGATATAAAAAGAATGGAAATCTTCTCTTGCCGGCCTCAACTTACTTACAACAAGGACAGACAATACAACAGGAATGGCTTTGGAAGATAGAAGCCCCCCATGTACACTATTTAGGCCTCATTGCATCTTGGGGAAGGGGATTAGAAGACGACTTACAAGTTTCACCTTGAGTGATGAGCACATGGCCTCCCTGAGTAAAGGTAACATGGCCTAGAATGGATAGATGCTCTATCTTGAAGGATACGTTTTTTCTGTCATTGTGGCGAATTATGAGTTCCCCTATACTGTTACATGCAGAACCTACAAATCCAACAGTGTTAGCTGATGAGGTGTGGTATCATAAACCAGGTAAGACACCTGTTCCTACAACCATTCTTTCCCACGATGGTAAATTGAGATTTATTCTGCCAGAGGGGCGAGAGCTCCCTCTATTGGTGCCAATAACTCTTTTGTCTTTCCGCCCATAGTCTTGCAGCTGCCACACCATAGTCGACTGGGCGCACACATATGCACTTGTGGCCAATGTCTCTGCTTGCTGGGTGTGTACCGAATTTCCCACCAGAGCAGCCACAGAATTTCTGTGGAAGATCATTCCAGTGACAACTGCTATTTGGACCTGTTTTTTTCAGGATTTTTCTTGTGATGCCATCTGGAATAGTACTACAAAACATATTTTAAAAGAAGTGAAAGCCCACCTAAACATTAGTAAGCCTTGGGAAGGATATAGAGTATGGGATGGGTTTTCTTGGTTAGTAACTGAAACAGTAGAGTTACAGGGACAAACTGCAGGATGTATAGAATGTACCATAGCTACAGAAATTATGGGCTGGACTCCCAGTGCCCAATGTCAAGAAATAAAATATGATGGTGTGAATAGATCTAGGACAACAGTTATACCAGTACCGCAGGGAACACTGGGTGTGTGGAAATTATGGATGGCCATATCTCCCACATACCTGGATAGGAAGGTGTACCTGGGGCACCCCTTACCCACCAGCCTCAGTGTACACAACATTGAACCAGCTAAGGTCTCTGTTAAGGCTAGATACAGAGTAAAATTCACCACCTGGTGGTATTATCCATTGGCTTTGTTTTGCCACCAGGAGCAGCTTTTGTATCTGAATAGCAAATAACTGCATTAGCTAATCATGTTGCTAGAGCCCTGTACCCATCATGCTCTAACTCTTTTAGACCATGAAATGTATTAGATTAGAAAAGTGATTTTACAAATCTGAATGGCCCTCAATATGCTAATGGCCTCCTAGGGAGGAGTATGTGTCCTCCTTGGAACAGGATGTTGTATATATTATTCCTGATCATCACCATAATGTTACTCAGGCTTTACAGTAGTTAACCAGTGAGATCCAAGCTGTGCAAGAAATGACTGGAGATCCCCTCCAGGAGTGGTGGGCAAGTATGTCCTCCACCAGGAGATGGGTGTTAGCTGTACTGGGAGGAAGCACCTGTGTTTTGGTGGCATGATACTGCAGCCTATATTGTTGCTGTGGCTTATGGATGTGAGGGTCATCTACCCTCACTAAGGGAACATCGCTGAAGATTAGAGACACATAGACTGTACAGTGAGGGACCTTGAAGGGGTGGGGTATGAGGAAAATGGAGTCGGTATAGTCAGGCCCCCTCACCTCATGTTGGGGGCTGGGTATGATTCAGCACATCCATCGTAAACAGTTTACATAAGAGTAGTGTAAGTGGGGCCCACCCCGTGGCTCACTCGGGAGAGCTCGGCGCTGGGAGCGCAGCAGCGCTCCGGCCGCGGGTTCGGATCCTATACAGGGATGGCCAGTACACTCACTGGCTGAGCGCGGTGTGGGCGACACCAAGCCAAGGGTTGCGATCCCCTTACCGGTCACACACACACCCAAAAAAGGGTAGTGTAAGTGCACATGTGCACCCGTGTACCCCTTGGCTTATTGCCACTATTACGATCTTTGGTCTTTGAACCACTGGCAGCAATGCTTGCGTCTGAAGTAAAGCATGTCAACTTTACCAGCAGCTACCTGATTTTTCTTTCGATCACCTGACTCATGTTCTGCACAGGATGGAGTCGTGGGATCTTTGATCCAGCCCAAGCCTGACAGATGGTATATGACTGAGGGAATTAGATAAACTTTCATAGAAGATTTATCAGAGGCTTATGTTCCACAGGAGAACCTGAACAACACAACATTCACCGAGGCCATCAGAAATGCACTGGTAGAAGGGGAGTTCACTGTTGGCTGTCTCTGTAGACCATGGCTGTTGGTAAGTAATCACAAAGCTGAGCTCATTAACTGCCATGGGAATGATGGTGCCCTGAAGTAAAGAGGCCAGGTGGTTATGCTTAACCATTAGAAACCAGGGGCCTCAGTTGTTGTAACCACCGAAAAAGTTGGAAGGGCAGCCAAGGGAACTTGACCCATAGAAATTGTGGGGGTGGTTAGTAGTCCATGACATTATTAGGGGCAAATAGACAGACGATGAGGATGCTTCTTAATATCAACAATACAAAGAAGGCATGAACTGAGGAGAAGGCAGCTGAGGGCAGTTGCTCAAATAAAGAGTCACTATTACTTGCTCAGCTCTAAGAATGGAAATGGAGACTCATATCTGAAGCTATTGGGGTATCTAGGAGGTAAGATATTTAAACACCATGGCAAGTGTGCAATGTAATAATCCCCCAGTTTTCTTGCAAACAAACCCACATTTGGGAAAGAGGAATATTTATTCATTTTGGGCACTATTTGACAGTGTCAGAGTTGACATTGGTATCCAGAAACACAAAGCTTTATTATGGCTCACTTTTAAGAGCCAGGGTTCATGGGAGGAAAAAAAAAAAAAACTGGAGTCCTGGCTAAAGCCTGGTGTACAGTTGACCCACTCATTCTGTAGACTGATCCTTAACTTGTTTCTTAAATATTATGGTAGTGAGGTTCACTGGGATTCTGACATAAGTAGATCTGCCCTTTCCATTATATGGCATTGGATTCAGTCAAAGAAGCACAGAGGCTATCTCTTTAGCCATAGTGAAGGTACGGGGAAGATAATTATCACTGAGAAATGGTATCTCTGTTTGGGCAAGACCATGACTGCTTTGTTCACCAACTGAAGGCATCCCTCTGGTTTTGCTATTTTCAGATATTTGAACTATGTAATTACTAAATTTGAAGTTGTTTGTGTCAAAGTAGGCATAACCTGGTAATTTCCAACACTCATAATATAAACAGCTTTATATTCTTCTGGGTATGCTGACATCTGCTGGCTCAAAGTCACTAGCTCTGTAACAACCTTTATAGACCTTAATCTATGACCCAAAATAGGCTTGCTTGCTGAGTTTTACTAGTATTAACAGCTATATTGATGTAAATAATTTCTTACCTTTGTATAGCTTTCTATAGCTGAAAGACATTGTCCTACACACTCTTCTGTTTGTATCAGAGGTATTAAAAACTTAGATGTGAGGGTCAGATGTGTTAAACAAGTTACTCTAATTTATTCAATTAGTAAGCAGCAAAGACAAAAGAAACCAGTTCTTTCAGAGCCTAGTCTAGTGCTTTTACCTCTAAGATAAAAAGGAAGATTTGTAGTATTCAGCACATAGTATATGCTAAAAACGGTGCTAAGTTCTTTGCATGCATTATTCAACTTAATTCCCAAAGGAACCCTTTAAAAGGTATTATTAATGCTTCCATTGTAGAGATGAGGAAACCAAGGCTTAGAGCAGCTCAGCATCATGCCCTCTAAGTAAGAAGTAAGCTACAGGAGTCTGACTCAAAGCCCACACTGATTCAATACCCTAAATTGATTACTTCATATTATTACTTGATACTCCCTCAATTTTGGGCTTTTCCCTTCCATTTTCAAGAAAAAGCAGAAAGGAAAAGGAATAGTGCAAAGATCAGAACTGCCTGAAAGAGAGAATGAAAAGAAAAAACCTGGGGGGAAAATGACATTCCTATGTTAAGAATTACTGGCTAACAAAGGAAACTGAAGCCAAGAACCATGCTATCATCCTCTGTGGCCACTGAGAAGTAAATCCTTTGCTTGACACCTGTCTACTCGAGTAGTTGGGCCATCTTAGCCTGTAAGTACATGTCTTATCCTATCCAGACACTGGTCAGAATCACCTTCCTCCCCAAACATGTTGGACATTGTCAGACTACTTTCCATATGTATTTTCTTTATTCAATGTCCAAATAGACTGTAAGATACTAGAGGTCAGGCTTTGGGCTCTTGTAAATAGAAATTAAATGCTACCACAATTTCACAAACAAAATTCCGCATATACATGCAAACACAGAAATATACTTTTTAAACTTTTGAATAGTTTTAGTCATCACTGAATGTTGCCTAATTTTCTGAAGAAAACAATTTCATATATATTGTACAATATATCAGTGTCATTCAGCATACCTCTTCACCATTGTTTGTTCTGTTTCCTGAACCCTACACCTCTTATTCATAGAACACTGGAAATTTTGACCTTGCAAACATTCAATAACTTTAATACATTTGTGACTTTGACCACGGTTTTCTCTTAGCTTTGAATACCCTCCCAGTCTTCTCCTATTGTCAGATTTCTACTTATCATCCAAACTCAAGCCTCTCAACGTTTGCTCATCCTCCTTAACCGTAATCATTCACTTAATTCCTTTCTTCCAAATATTCACAGTACTTTGATTATATATTGATCACAGTAATCGACACACTGACTTACACTGGTTAATGCCATAGAAATCAGTGTTCCTAATTCTTTGCTTATTCAACCAGTGCTAGATGGGATTTCTTGAGAGCAGAGACTTTAATCTTAAATGATTATGGGATCATCTCAGCTCTTAGTTCATAATTCTATGAACTCTTTGTTTACCTCTGTAATACTACCACCTGACACACTGAATTATTAATTAGAATAATATGTGTTACCATATACTGAAAAATTGCCATGTGCCAGACATTATAGCTATTTTATTTCAATGAATCATTTTTTTAAAAAAGTAAGCTGAGAGCGATGATTACTAAATTTATTTTATAGATAAACAAATTGAGTCTAGCAGAGATTAATTTACCTAAATTCACATAAGAATTTAGTGTAAAATCTAGTATTTGAATCCAGGTCTGATTGGAGGAAAGGTCTGTATTATTAAACACTATGTGCATGGTCTTTCAAAAAGCATACACTCAGCAAGTAGTGAATTTATCCCAAAGTGAATCTATCAGCTGAGTATTTGAGGAATGATAATTTGCTATTAAAGAATTGAATGAATTATGGCGAATAAAATGCTATTTTTGGTGCTAATGAGGATAGAAAAATATTCAATTCCATCCAAATATAATAAGATTTATTACAAAAAGACCTAACTTTTAAAACCAAAGCCCTTTTCTTTATAAACTAGATACTTCGTATCATAACTCTTTCTTCACTTTGGGATGTCTTTAAGGCAATATTCTAAATGTTCAGTTGGAAACAAGAATAAGACAAAAGGATGATGGTGAAAAAATTGGCGAGAAGTAAGTTTAACTGTTAGAAAATAGGTTATGCAATCCATACAAAGACCTCTTATCAAAAGGCATTACTCAAGGATTACATTAAGTAATAGGGTTAAGAAGAATATAGTCTGAAAAAAATTGAGTAACTTCTAATAACTATAAGTACATGAGTTTCTAAAACGCCATACATAATATCCATGAAATTATGTTGCATAATGTAATAACACGTTATGCTACCATTAACTATGTCATTTGGAAGGCTAATTTTTTTGTGTAAAACCACTTAACTACATAAAATTGAAAATAATGATTATTGTAACTACTTTCACTTTTCATCTTTAGAAGTTCAGGATTAAATACTCCATATGCAGTTATTTTATGGTGATGTGTATTTTTATGGAGTGGTCACATAGTGTTCTAAGTAATAATTGCCTTAAAATTCCCAAATACATAAATCATAAGATCTTTTCACAGATTATCATTATGAGAAGTCAAGGTAAGTCACTTAACACCTACTTAATAATGCATATAAAGTAGAACATACAATTTGGATAAAATCTGAAAGAAAACTACAAGTTTTAAGACAAAGCATGGTGTTAAAAAATAGGATCACTCTAGCTGTCTGATATAGTTAAGCCCAATTTTCTTGGAAGCATGTACTTATATTCATAAATATTTTAAATCATTTTTTATTGGACCAATTTATTTTAGGGGAAAAATTGCTACCTAGGTCATTTTTGTTGGGATTCCTAAGAGAAAAATAAAAGGAAAGAAAAGGGAGTAGAGCTAGAGTTTTATGGGCCCGGCACTATATTTTATGTGCAGATTTATCTAGATCCATGTAGAACAGCATATTATTTTCTCCATTTCCAGAAATAAGAAGTCTGAGTCTCAGAGTGGTAACAATCTTCTCAATGACACAGAACTAATAAGTAACCAAGAGTTTTCCAATACAGCATGCATTCAATCAGTTCACTTTACCTGAACATGTATTATATATCAGGCATAGCTCTAGATGCTGAAAATTATAAAGATGTTTAAGATATAGTTTCTATCCTTAAGAATCTTACTAGACACTGAAGGGAGACAAATATTTGAAATATAATGTGATAAATAAAATAAAGAATCCATTTTTAAGACTCTATGGGAGTTTAATCTATGAACTCTTCCTGTAATATGGATATCATAAGTAGAAGAACAATACATTATGCAAAGTAGGGTTTTTATTTACTTGCTATTTTTCCTCTTCTGCCTTCTATATTTAGACTTAAATATATGATAGAAACTATTTTTTGTGAGCAGAGAAACCTGACAGTATGCCTGAAAAAAGCCATATAATATAGTTGCATTCAAAAAGCAAATAATTTTGGATAAATAAATAAAAATCTTTATTGTTCACCTTCAAGAACAGGTAAAGGCCGTGTAAAAGCTAGTGATAGAGTATTCATAGGGAGATTAGGTAGAAGAAAGCCTAAATATGTCTTGGTTTCATAAACAATACTCCTACTTCTCATTGCATTAATTTCTCCAAATCTCAACCACCAAAACTTCATATGTCTTTTCTGTTAAGGATTTCTTCATGTATAAAATTTATTAATGACTCATATTTAAGAAATTAAAGCATTACAGATGGCCATGCGCATTTTCTACCACATTCAAGTTTACAATATTTATTTGTAAAATACTAACTACATTATATATTTTTTAAAACTTTTTATTAATATATTATTTTCATGGATTTATGATATGGATTCTTCATTCTATTCTTTTCTTTCCCTTTATCATATTTATCATTTCATTCTTTTCTTAGATTTTTGACCATATATCAACCCCATTCTACTTTTGTCTTCATTATTTCTTTTCTTTTTCTTTCTTTTAATTTATTATTATTATTTTTTTTGCATTGGAGTTAGCAAAATTTCCCAATTATTATCAGCTGCAAATTTAATTAACATGCTGTTTATTCCTTCTTCCAGATAATTAATAAAGTTGTTAGAGAAAACTTGGATGAACATCAAGCACCCCACTAGATAGCTCCCCTAAGTCAGATGCTCTGCCATTTATAATTACCTTTTCCTTATGGTCCTTAAGCAAATTTTCAGTGCTCATTCCAGAGCCAATTTAAATTAATTTGGAGGGAACTACTTTAAGAAACACACCAACTGTTTCACAGTCTCTCCTTAGAGCTTCGATTCTGTAAAATATTTATACTTTATTACTCATGCCAAAACTATATTAATGAAATTGAACATTTAAACACTAGGAGAGCAAAGTCTGAAAGTTCTCAATGGGAGAGCATGCTCTCAATAAACATTTAAGGCAAAGATCTAATTGCATTATTTATGAGTTAAATGAGAACATGAAAGAGACATTTACTTTTCACCTTTTGTGCCACTGATTTCCCATTTCACTTAACTTAATGAAATTACTAGCTGATTTCAACTTTTATTAATCATTTTTATGGCATGTAGTATGTTAGATAATAATATATTTAAAAATGATTAGATTTTTGCCAAAATTGAAAAATGCTTTTAAGAAAGTTTTACATTTATATCAGTTCAAAAGCTTTCAAGTGTAAAAAAAAGTTTTCAATTGTAAAACTTTAATACTAACACAGCGTTGTCTCATATTTAAACTCATATAAAGCAATGCATCCACATTTAAATATCTCTATGTTTTTATATTATTGGTTAATATATGAGTATATGATTTTTGTATTTGTCACCATCTTTAAATTCTGCAGTCATAGAATTTTAAAGCTAAAAGCTACAGTAAATAATATTTAATGCAATTTCCTCATTTCACAAGGGAAAAAAAAAACACTGAATAGAGAAATGTTAACTAGCCTGGATCGATCAACCTGGTAGTGTGGTCCATAGAACCACTTTCTTTGAATCAAAACTTTAGTGATTTAGATCTCTTAGAAACAGGGATTTAGAATTCCTCATGTTCTGAACATGATGATTGTGGCAGCAGCCCAGAAAACCATTGTGTGTGTACTGTGTGGATTAAGTAATTGACTTACATTTTTTTTCCAGAAGCCAAAGAGACATCACAATCAGAAGGTGGCAATGTAAATGAATGGCATTAATATAATTAGATTGTTATAGCACAACAAATCTATAGTAAGAGCAGTTATAGACTGCCTGCTCAATTACTGGAAATGGACACATATGCCAATGATCATTTGTCATAGTTACATTCAAGCTACAGATTTTTATTAACAGAGGAAAAGTTCCAGGAACTCTGGAAGCAGGGCCAATAAAGAATCTTAACAGCTGTAATGGATTGGATGTCCCCCCTAAACTCACTGGAGATTGAATTGTGTCCCTCAAGTTTTATGTATTAGAAACTTGACTGTTAAGAGGGTGGGGAATCCTATTATGGGAAATGAAAGGTGGGTCCTTAAATAGGTGATTAGATTGTAGGACCATGCCATAGTGAAAGGATTAAAGATGGTGTTCAGGGGCATGGTTCTGAGGGCTTAAAAAGGAGAGTGAATGAAGAGGTTATTCTTTTTCTGCTCCACCATTTTTCACAATGTGATACTCTGTCATCACTGTTGCCACCACCAACGCTCTCACCAGATGAGTTCCCCAGACTTTGGACTTCCCAGCCTCAGAAACTGTAACGAATAAATTATGTTTTCATACAAATTACCCTGTTCTGGGTATTTTGTTATTAGCAACAGAAATATAGTAATACAACAGCCAATAACTCCTCTTGTGTCTAATCGTAATGGGCAACACAATATAATTTAGAGGGTTTAGTTAAGTTTTGTCATAACTCACTAAGCAATTATGGCTTCTTAAACATGCATGATAGACTAAAAGTTTTCCAAAGAAAATAGCTCTACTTTTCTACTGTTCAACTTAAACTATGTTCAACTATGTTTAAAAATTTTTCTATTCCTTCATTTTTCTATGTGAGAACCCAATGCCGTGCATCTAAATGAACTGCATAAAACATTGATATTAGACAGACATGTTTCCTTAAGTGTGAGATTCACTCTTGCCAAACTATTTTTCTACATCCCAATTTTTCCAAGAAGCTATCTAGTTTGGGATCATAAAATGTGCTATTTTTACTTACAGGTGCATCCCAGAATATAGATACAACACTGTTAGCTACAAATTTGATTGTGTAATTTCTCTTCCTCACAGATGTCTACTATCATACAAGGAGTCTTCAAAAAGTTAATGGAAATATTCCTAATATCTTTTGGGGTTTTGTTTGTTTTAAAATTATTATTATTATTATTGCTGGCTGGCTGTTAGGGGGAACCAAACCCTTTACCTTGGTGTTACAAGGCTGAGCTCTAACCAGCTGAGCTAACTGGCCAGCCCCCCTATTATCTTGTAATTCTATTTTTCCACAAACTTTTGAAGTACCCACACACTAGAGGTCTATTTTCTTGAAATAAAATATCGTCCAAATAGCCAGAAATTAAATTATTGTTGAGGAAGTTATTAATATGCAAACCAACCATATGATTCAAGAAAAAGAGCTGAACACACATTTTAACTACCTTCTCTCATTAAAACCCAGTGAACTGATTATAAAGAAGCACAAAAAGTAAAAAACAAATAAAAAAATAAAATTCTGAGGTAGAAGTTGTAGGAAAGAGAACAAGAATATCAGACGACCAATCATTTTGTAAAATTTATTTTTTTATGGTACATTTTTATGAGGTATACTTTGTTGTTTCAATACATGCATATATTACATAATGATCCAATCAGAATAGTTAACATGTCTATTATCTATACATTTATCATTTCTTTATGGTTATAACATTCAAAATCCTCTTTTCTGGCTGTTTTGAAATATACAATACAACATTATCATCTATAATAATCCTAGGGCTTATCCTTCCTATCTATCTGTAACTTTGGAACTTTGTACCTATTTCACATTTTTTTGTGTCTATCTAGATGATCAGATACTTTTTTTTCTTTCACTCTGGATGTGATGTAGCACGTTTATTGATTTGCACATGTTGAATCATTATTGCCTCCTTGGAATACATCCCACTTGGTCACAGTGTATAATCTTTTTGATGCACTGTTAGATTCAGTTTGCTAGGATTTTATTGAGGATTTCTGCAGCTATTTTCATCAGAGATATTGGCCTGTTCCTCTATTGTTGTGTCCTTGCCTGGTTTTGGTATGAGGGTAATGCTGGCCTTGTAGTAGCTTAAAATTCCATCCCCTTCAGTTTTTTTTTTTTTTTTTTTTAAGTAGTTTAGAAGTGCTGATATTAGTTCTCCTTAAATGTTTGGTAGAATTCAGCAGTAAAGCCATCTGGTCTGGAGCTTTTCTTTGTTGGGAAACATTTTACTACTGATTCAATCTCATCAGTTTTTATTAGTCTATTCATGTTTCCTATTTCTTCTTGGCTCAGTCTCAGTAGGCCATATGTGTCTAGGAACTTATTTATTTCCTCTAGGATTTCAAATTTATTGAAATTTGAAAACTTGTAGTTATTTATTATAATCTTTAATGATCCCACTGTATTTCAGTGGTATCAGTTGTAATGCCTCCTTTTGCATTACTAATTTTATTTATTTGGGTATTTTCTCATTTTTATTCTTGGTTACTCTAGCTAATGGCTTGTTGATTTTGTTTATCTTTTCAAAAAACAACTTTTTGTTTGATTAATCCTTTGTATTATATTTTTAGTCTCAATTTCATTTATTTCTGCTCCAATTTTTATTATTTATTTTCTACTGATTTTGGATTTGTTTTGTTCTTACTTTTCTAGTTTCTTGAGATTCATTGTTAGGTTGTTTATTTGAAATCTTTCTCTTTTTTTGATGTATGTAGATGTTTATTGCTATAAACTTTCCTCTTAATACAGCATTGGCTGTATTCCATATGTTTTGATATGTTTTGTTTCTGTCTTCGTCTGTGTCAAGAATTGTTTTGATTTTTTTCTTAATCTCTCCTCTGACTGATTGGTTGTTCAGAAGCATGTTTAATTTCCATGTACTTGTGTACATTTATAAGTTCCTCTTGTTATTGATTTCTAGTTTTATTCCATTATTGTCAGAAAAAATAGTTGATATTATTTTTTTGAAGTTGTTGAGACCTGTTTTGTGGCCTAACGTGGTCAGTTCTGGAGAATGTTCCAGGTGCTGATGAGAAGAATGTGTATTCTGCAGCTGTTGGATAAAATGCTTTGTAACTGTCTGTTAGGTACAGCTGGTCTATGATACCATTTAAATTCAATGCTTCCTTGTTGATTTTCTGTCTTGTGATCAGTCCAGTGCTGACTGTGGGGTGTTAAAGTTCCCAACTATTATTGTGCTGGTGTCTATCTCTCCCTTTTGATCTGATAATATTTGCTTTATATATCTTGGTGTTCCAGTTCTGGGTGCATATATAACTACTTCTGCTAACTTTCATTTATATACCTGAGTGTTCCAGTTTTGGGTGCATATGTAACTACGTCTACTAACTTTCATTTTTCATTTGCATGGGATATCTATTTCCATTCCTCCACTGTCAGTCTATGTGTGCCTTTGTAAGTAAGGTCTGTTTCTTGTAGACAGCATATGGATGGGTCATATTTTTTTAATCCATTCAGCCAGTCTTTGTCTTTTAATTGAGGCATTTAATCCATTTACCTTCAAGGTTATTATTGTTATGTGAAGTCTTATTCCTGTCATTTTGTTCATTCATTCTCTCCATTTTTATCCTTACAATTTGTCTATCTCTATATGAGGTTTGATTCTTTTCTCTTTCTAATTTGTGTATCTATTCTACTGGTAAGTTTTATGTTTTGGGATGTTTATCACGATCATTGTTTTCATTCTTTTTCTTCTAGATGTAGGACTCCCCTAAGCACTTTTGTGTAAGGCCAGATTGATAATGATGAATTTCCTTAATTTTTGCTTGTCTAAGCAAGACTTTTTTCTCCTTCATTTCTAAAGTATTGCTTTGGGAGGCATAATATTCTTGGCTAGCAGTTTTTTGTCTTTTGTTTTTTTCTTAACAGTATGTTGAATATATCATCCCATTCTCTCTTGACCTGTAGGTTTTCTGCTGAGAAGTCCACTGTTAGTCTAACAAGGATTCCCTTATAAGAGACTTGACAGTTTTTTTCTTCTTAGAATTCTCTTTGTTTTTAACTTTTGATAGTTTCACCACAGTGTGTCTTGAAGAGGAGTTTTCTGAATTCTATCTATTTGGGAAACTTTGAGCATTCTGGATTTGGATGTTCATCTCTCTCTTAAGACTAGGGAAGTTTTCAGCTATTATTTTGTTAAATAGGTTTTCAATATCTTTTTGTTTTCTTTTGTTTTCTCCTTCTGTAATGCTCATAATTAGATTATTTTGCTTAATAATATCTCATACATCTTGTAAGCTTTGTTCATTCTTTTTAATTCTTTTAAAAACTTTTTTTTCTTTTATTTTCTTTCTCTTTTTTTTTCCTTTTTTTTTTTTTTTTTTTTTTTTGTCTTCCTGTGTTATTCCAAAACAGCTATACTCAAGATCAGAAATTCTTTCTTGTGCTTGATCTAATCTGCTGTTGAGACTCTTGGGTGTATTTTTTTATTTTAATCAATGAATTCTTCAATTCTAAGATTTATGTTTGATTTTTGTTAATGATATCTATCTCTGTGGAATTTTTCATTCAGATCATGAATTGTTTTTCTCATTTTGTTAAATTGTTTTTCTGTACTCTCTTGCATTTTAGTGAGTTTCCTTAAGATTATCAATTTGAATTCCTTTTCCTGAAAATCAACAATTTTGATTCTTTGGGATTAGGTTGTGGAGCATTATTGTGTTTTGTTGTTGGTGTTATGTTAACATGTTTTGTTTGTTTTCCTTGTTTCTTGCTTTCCTGCATTGATATCTGTGCATCGGTCCCCTCTTTGAGTTTTGTATAGTGGTTTGTGTGGAGAAAGACTTGCACCTGCAAATGCATCCTAGGGTGTCGATTGTGTAATTACAATGGCTTTTTTTCTGGATGGGAGTAGTAGTGTAGACTCTGTAGTTTCTTCAGCTATAATACACTTTCTCTGTGTCTGTGAGTGATTCGGTGGCCTATGCTTGGGAGATTTGTGGTGATGGTGGCACAAACCAGAGGAGCATTCACTGGTTTGGTTAACAGGCTGTGGGTATGTGTGCACCCTGTGGTTAAGTCATCTCAGGATCTGTCTCAATGGGGATGGGGTTTCTGGACTGATACTAAGGCTGGGGGTGAGAGTGTGTGGCATATCTGGGTCTCTAGAATGGTTCGCTAATGGCAGGGTAACTGTGCTCCTTCTCTGAACAAAAGTAATCCCAGTAGGGGCATGTCATCCAGACTGTTTCTCTCTTGATGTGTGTGTGTGTGTGTGTGTGTGTGTGTGTGTGTGTGTGTGTGTGATGGCTCAAAGACTCAGAATCAGGCCTTCTAGGGACATGACAGCTGGCTGTTTCTCTGAGCCAGGGGCATGTGTACACTTTGCCTCAGCTAGCTGAGTGCAGGTCTGCTGGTGGCCTGTCCACCACACCACTTCTTGGGACCAGAATTATGGGTTATGTTTCCTCAGTGATTTGGGAGTGTATCTACCAAGGCTGAGGCTGCTGGGCCACTTCTTGGGCGGTGTACAAGGCCTCAGGTGGGCTTGCAGAAAAGGGGCCTAGACAAGTGACTTTTCAGTTGGTGTGTGAGGTCAGGAAGTATGCCCAGCCAGTTGCTTCTTGGGTGGTGAGTAAAACCTCAAAGTGAGGTTGCAGAGAGAGGACCTGGCCAGCTGCTTCTCAAGTTGTGGAATAGACCAGATGTGGGCCTGACCTGAGGAAGCCTGGCCAGCCACTTCTTGGGCTGTGGATGAGGCAGCAAGGCAAGCCTGCAGAGAGGGGCCAGCTAGCTGCTTCACAGGCAGTGGGTTAAACCACTAGGTAGGCCTACAGAGAGAAGGGCCAGCCAGCCTCCTCTCCTATGGTGAGTGAGGCAAAAAAGGGAGCCCATACTGCCACTTCCTGGGTTGCAGGTGAGGTCAGGAAGCTGGCCTGCTAAGAGGAAGCCCAGTCAGCCACTTCTCAGGTGGTGGTCAAGGTTTGGAAGCCAATCTGCTGAGAGAGTGACCAGCCATCCACCTCTCAGATGGCGGGTGAGGCCTCAAGGTGGGGATGTAGAATAGGGAGCATCTAGTCACTTTATGGGTGGTGGATGGTGTCAGGAAGCTGACCTTTTGAGAGGGGGCCCAGCCAGGTGCCTCTTGGGCAAAGAGTGAGGCTTCTGTGAGACACTATTGCAGGCAAAACCACCTGGCTGCTTCTCCAAGATTCCATGGATACATTTTATTTCCACTGACCCGAGAGCATGTTCATTAGGATAGGGATCCATGAGTGATTTTCTCAGTTGGTGGCTCAGGCATATAGAACTCAGCTGACTGGTGGGGAATGGGAAGGAAAGGAAGACAGGCAGTTTGCCAGATATGGGTCTGTCTGTCTGATCTCTGGACAGGGACATGGGGTGGAGGTGTCAGTTCAGCAGGCCTGGGGTTGGCTTCCCAGACTGCAAGACTAGAGTCACAGCTGCTGTGGTCCCAGGCGTCTAGCCACTGGGATCAGGAGATTGTAGCCTCTCATGTGAGTGTGTTTGGATTATGGGTGGAGCCTTAACACTGGAGAAGTGCCTTGATTATTGGCCCAGGGTAGGGCATGCTCACATAATGGCTCCGGTTTCAAGATGGTGCCATTCTGACTTTGGTCATGAGGTTGAGGGATGGGGAATGCCCAATATATTCTCCTGTTCTAGAACACATGTTCAGTGCATGTATTATAGGCAGCTACCCACCATTGTCTCCAGGCTTGCCAGAGCTGTAGAATCCTCCTGAAAAATGATCTGCAGGGCTCTGTTGTGAGGATGTGGGCTAGTGTAGGCCCTCTGCTTACCTTTTCACAGCAAGATAATATTCCTTTCTGGTGGCAAAGATGTGGCAGCTCAGGCCATGTACCTCTTTCCTTTCTTCACTACCATTATAAGCTTTTATGCTCCACAGAGATCTCACCAGTCTCCTGCTGCTGTTCTATACTCCCATCAATATTTAGCTTGTATGAGGTATTCTTATCTTTTCCTGGAAGCGGTGTGCTTCTATAACAAAATTCTAAAGCACATAATGTTGACTTTGGGACCAGGAAGCTTGGAGAGTCTGGGAGAGTAGTGAAGAGGAAGCAAGTGCAGTCGTTTTGTAGAGTTTCTTAAAAATGAAAGCATTTGAAATCAAACATATGGATAAAAAAAAGGACAACTAATTTTAAAATATTATGTATCTATATGATTATATATGTATATATACAGGGGTCTTCAAAACAGTTTAAGGAAAAAAGCATACTATCTTTTAACTCCATTTTCCCACAAACTTTTTGAAGTACCCTTGTGTGTGGGGGTGTGATTACACACACACACACACACACACCAGAGTGTATATTATTTACAGTAGGTTGTTTTAGTACTGATATGTGGTACAGGGTAAGATGCTGCAAGTCTCTTGTCTGTTAGACCAAAATGAAACCTTCCTGTTAGCAAACATTATCCTCAAGCATAGGTTTTGTGGTCAGTCCTCTTAAATAAGGTGTGGGGCTGGTAATAACAAAGGAAACCTACATGAATTACCTATATTAATTAAACTAGTTCTTTACTTAAAAAAAAAAATAACAAAAAAACAACCATTAAAGAATCATAAGACCTAGGTAAAATCAGCAGTAGAGAAGAAAGGGACTGAGTTAAACAAACAGGAAAACTGACATCAGAAGAAGCAGAGAAAATTAAAAGAAGGAAAACTGAGGCTAAAGTAATTTCAAAGGTATTCTTGAAGAGAATTGAGATGACGTTGCATTATAAAATGAATACAGAGTGCTATGAAAAAGGAGCAATCACAGAACAAGAAATAGCTTCTATAATTGAACTGATTGCTGAAATAATGATAATAATAAAATAATAGAGCAGAATTTACTTAAAGCATCCCCAAACTTAGAGTAAAACACAAAGGAGACTGAACACAAGCAAAATATAAAGAGACACAGAAGCTTAATCTAGAAGGGCCAAGTTTTTTTAAAACAAAATTTGATGCATTCATTGGTAAGATATACATTGCATACCTACTATGTACCACATATTATCCTCATGGATTTTTTGAGGTAGTGATTAAGAAAAATTCTTGCTTTCATGGAAATTACATTACACTGGAGTGGATAAATAATACTCAAAAACATTCCAAAATAACAGAAAATATTGGAGGGGGGGAATAAATTTAAATGACCAACAGAAAAATATTTTCCAGAGCTTCTAAATATATAGTGAAAGTAATTTTAAATCTAGAATTCTATACTCAACCTGGTGGGTGAAATGCTATGTTGGTAAAAATTTAACAACTGGCTCTCAAAGAAAACAAAGACAAAAATAAAAATGCCAACCTGATTTGCAGTATTTAATGATTTTCCTGCAGTGAATACTTCCACCATGGCCAATTTCAAGCTATCAACATGGTTCACAGAATTGGGAAGAAATAAAAAATGTCAGCATTTGCAAGCTGGTATGAGCCACCTTCAGCACACCAGTGGGGTGGGGTTATAATGAAATAAAGGATATATTATTTTCAGATATGTAAGGCCTCAGGACTCTACCACTCATCTGTTCTTTAAAAAATTAATATATTCCTAGAAAATGAAAATGAAATCTAAGAAAGAGGAAAATATGAGATCCAAAATATAGTTGGTCCTATTCAGGAATGCTTTGAGTCTTAGAAAGGAGTTAGTCCAAATTTCATCACACATCCAGTAGTATAAATATTATATATCCCCATTTTAATGAGATGAAAATGTAGTTAGAAACTCTATCTGTCCAAGAAAGTCATAGCCCAAAGATTTGGACCATTGATTCGCTGTGAAAAAAGACATTTAATTTTGACACAGTGTTCCTCTTTCAGAGAAATAGATTTGGTTGACAAAAATTGCACCTGCTTTTCTACAGAACCAATCACTACATACTACATTCTGTGCTCTACAGAACTCTACAAAACTGATTATTATCAAATTAATATTTCAAATACTATTCACTACCAATTTTAAGCATTAATCTAGAGGCAATGTATAGAAAACTAAATTACACTATATAAATAAAAATATGTAGTATATGATATTCTACATTGTGTTATTTAGTTGTATATTATGTATAATATAAATATAGACAGACTATATAGTATAAAATTATACTATATGTACTATGTATATTATACCATATAAATTATAGTATAAAATAATGTATTACATAAAGTATATAACTATACTACATTTATTATGTATAAATAAATAAGATAAAAATAAAATTGACAATGTAAAATTAATAATACAGCAAAATAAAATTTGAAAGAGGTGGAGAAAGACATGGAGTGTCAATGTCTTCTTCTTATATACAGGGGAGTTAGATATAACAGCAAAACTTAAAGATCAAGGAAAAAAAGCCTAAGAATAATATTTGGTTTTTTATGGGTAATCGATATAGCTAAAGAAAAAAAAATTAGTTCACAAACTTTGGAAGGGTTTAAGAAGAGGATATTTCCTTAATGAGAAACTTTTTTAATGAGAAGTCAATAGAAGTGATTTGTGGTTGACAGATTGAGAAATATAATTGAAAGCTTATTATTTATTGTTAGGAAGGAGCAGCAGGACAATAAATGAAAATCATTTAACTAGGTTTGGGAGTGGGGAGTTGGTAGGAAAACTCACTTTTAATTTTCTGTATTTCTTTACTTTCCAATTTTTTTTTTTAAGTGCAGTTATATGTACATAAGGAGACATACTTTCAAGGCAATGAAAGGTACATGGAGAAGATAGAAGCCAATCTTGTGGAATTCTTTAGTCATTAGCAGCAGTATCATATGCTGGTAGTTTACTGTTCCTTTGCAGAGTCAAATTCAGTATATATACTTTGTTGTCTGCATCATGTGGATACATAAAGTCACAAAAAATTTTCCATAAGCTTAGAATAGACTAATATAGTATACACAGAGCATATAGTAAATAAGAACCAAATAATTGAGTTCCCTATTATGCTTTTCCATATGAAATATTTCTGAAACATAGCTTCTTACTTCATGTTGTCTTGGTGGTTAAATACACACACACACACACACACACACACACACACACACAGAGTTTCCTTAGAATGATAACTATCCATAACTTGCATCATGGAATTATAACCAAGAAGAAAAAGGAAAAAAACTAAGTTAACTGTTTTTTATTTTGATACGAGTACTTCTTTGTTATTTAAACATTAGGAATTCATGCTCCATAATTAAATGAAAGTACTGCTATAAGCTGGATGTTGGTGTCTCTCCAAAATTCATATGTTGAAACCTAATCCCTAATGTGTTGGTATTTGGTAGTGGAGACTTTGTTAAGTAATTAGTTCATAAGGGTGAAGTCTTCATGAATGGGATTAGTGCTCTTATAAATGAGACTCCCAAGAGCTCTCTTGCCCCTTCTGCCATGGGAGGACACAGCTAAAGGAAAGATATGAATCAGTAAGTGGTCCCTCACCAGACATGGAATCTGATGGCACCTTGGATCATGAACTCTCTAGTCTGCAGAACTGTGAGAAATAAATTTCTGTTATTTTTAAGGCACCCAGTTTATGGTATTTCATTATATCAGCTAAATGGACTAAGACAGGGACAAAAATAAGTACTTAGGATAATAAAAAAAAAAAAGTTGGAAAAATGTAAGTTGAACATTTATTCTCAAGAATGTGGTTAAAAATGAAAATTTTGAAACATACTTGTCATATAAGAATGGTATCTTTTTAGAGTTAAACATTAGGTGTCATACAGTCTTGGATGAACAACCTTTTAATCTTTTTATGAAATACTGAAAACAAAAAAGAAGCTAGTTACATGCACACAAATTGTATTATCAGGAGTAAAAACACCAAGGTAAAGAAAATGTTCTTAGACTGGCTCTATACACTAAGATATTTAGTCAATTTCACCATCATTTAATGTTTAAATTTCAATATAACAGGCAAATTTCTATAAAATTAATTCTCAAACAGCAAGCAGAAGTGTCTTACTTATTTTCTTAAACATAACACCTAGTAAAATTGTACGCAGAAGGAAGTTACTAAATATTTCTTGAACAATTAAGTGAGCTTCACACTATATTGAGTAAAATAGAAAATATAACTGAAAATGGAGCCATTTTCCAGAATTTGGTAAAAATTAGAAGAAAAATCAAGTATATATGTTTAAAAATTAGAAAATATTCCCAAGAGAAAATGTGAGTGAGAATGGCCAGAAAGGTTACAGATTATGTTTGGATATGATAAAAACTGTATGTTAAAGAGAAATATTTATAAAATATGTCACTAGTAAGATTTTGTAGAAGATGGGGGACCTAACCTATATCTTAATGGTGAATAGATTAATCATAAGGTAATGGAACTGGAGGAGCAACTCAGAAAAAAGCCTATGAGGCAGAAGCAAGTATTTGTGATTGGACCAGAAGCATTGAGATAAATTAAAACTGACTAGAAGGCAAATTTTGCATTAGAAAATAAAAACAAACAGTTTTTGAGACAAAGTTTTTAACAGTTTTCTATTTCTCTATTATTTAGAGGACTCATCTTCTGCATACTGAGACTTCACATGAAATCTCATGAAACACAGGACTTATTTTGGTTTTATGCTGTTTGTGGAAAGTTATGTGCTCATGTGTTCTTGAAATTTTTGTTGAAAATCAATTGATCATAAACGTGTGAATCTATTTGTGGACTCTCTATTCTGTTCCATTAGTCTATGTTTCTTTTTTTATGCCAGTACTGTGCTGTTTTGAGTACTATAGCTTTGGAATATATTTTGAAATCAGGTAGTGTGATGTCTCCTGTTTTGTTCTTTTTTCTCGAGAGTGCTTTGGCTATTTGGGGTATTTGTGGTTCCATGAGAATTTTAGGATTGTTTTTTCTATTTCTATGAAAAATGCCATTCTTATCTTGACAGGGGTTGCATTGAATCTGTGGTTCACATTGGGTGGTATGTGCATTTTGACAATTATTTATTCTTCCATTCTAACAACAATGGACATCTTTAAATTTACTGTGTCTTCTTCAATCTTTTCATCAATGATTTGTAGTTTTCAAGGTACAGATCTTTTAACTCCTTGGTTAAGTTTATTTCTAAGTATTTTTTTGTAGTTATAGCAATTATAAATTGGATTGCTTTATTGATTTCTTTGTCAGATATTTTGTTGTTAGTATACAGAAACACTACTGATTTTTGTATGTTGGTTTTGTGTTCTGCAACTTTAGATAATTTGCTTATTATTTCTAAATGTTTTGGTAGAGCCTTTAAGTTTTCTATACATCAGTTCATGTCATCTGCCAACAAAAACAATTTCACTTCCTCCTTCCCTATTTGGATGCCTTTTATTTCTTTCTCTTGCCTATTAGCTCTGGATAGCATTTCCAGTACTACATTGAATAGAAGTTGTGAGAGTGGGCATCCTTGTCTTGTTCCTGATCTTAAATATAAAGCTGTCAACTTTTTATCACTGGGTTTGATGTTAGCTGTTGGCTTGTCATGCATGCCCTTTATTGTATTAAGGTACATTTCTTCCATACCTAGTTCATTGAGAATTTTAATCATATAACAATTTTGAATTTTGTCAAATACTTTTCCTGTATTTAAGATAAATTCTGTTAATTTATTGATTTGAGTATGTTGAGCCATCCTTACATCACTGGGATAAATACCACTTGATAATGGTGAATGATCCTTTTAATGTGCTGTGGAATTCAGGTTCTTAGTATTCTGTTGAGGATTTTTGCATCTATGTTCATAAGGTATATTGGCATGTAACTTTCTTTACTTGTAGTGTCTTTGTCTGGCTTTGGTATCAGAGTAATGCTGGTTTCATGAAATGAGTTTGAAAGTATTATCTCTTCTTCAATTTTTTGTAAGATTTTGAGAGGATTGGTATTGGTTCTTTTTAAAATGTTTCATAGAATTCATCGGTGAAGCCATCAGGTTCTGGGGTTTTCTTTAATGACAGATTTTTTATTACCGATTCGATTTTCTTACTGATTATTAGTCTGTTCTGATTTTCTATTTCTTCATAATTCATTCTTGGTTTGTTGTATATTTCTAGGAATTTATCCATTTCTTCTAGATTATCTGATTTGTTGGCATATAATTTTTCGTAGTAGTCTCATGATTCTTCGTATTTCTATGGTACCAGTTGTACTGTCTCCTCTTTCATTTTTGACTTTGTTATTTGAGACTTCTCTTTATTTTTTCCGTAGTTAGTCTAGCTAAAGATTTGCTGATTTTGTTTGTCTTTAAAAAAAAAAAAACTTATTAGTCTTATTGATTTTTTTCTATTTTTTTTCTACTCTCATTTCTAGTTTTATTTGTTTCTCCTTTGATCTTTGTTATTTCCTTTTTTCAACTAATTTGGGCATAGTTTGTTCTTCTTTTTCTAGTTTACTGAGGTAAAAGTTTAGATTTTTTTATTTGAGATTTTTCTTCTTTTTTGAGGTAGGCATTTATTGCTATAAACTTCCCTTTTTGACCTGCTTTTGCTGAATCACATAAGTTTTGATATGTTGTATTTCCATTTTCAGTGTCACAAAATGTTTTGATTTTTTTAAAATTTCCCTTTTAATTTCTTCTTTGGCCCATTTGTTACTTAGGAGCAGGTTGTTTAATTTCCACATATATGTGAACTTGCAGAAATTTTTCCTGTTGTTGATTTCTAGTATTATACCATTATGATCAGAAATATACTTGATATAATGTAAATCTTTTGAAATTTGTTAAGAATATTTTTGTGGCCTAATTATTATCTATCATGGAGAATGTTCTGTGTGTGCTCAAAAAGAATGTGTTCTCTGCCCCTGTTACAGTGCTCTATATATGTCTGTTAGGTCCATTTGGTTTAAAGTATAGTTCAACTTCAATATTTCCTTCTTTATTTTCTGTGTGAATGATCTGTCCATTGTTGAAAGTGGGTATCCAAGTTCCCTACTATTATTGCATTTCATTTATCTTTATCTCTCTTTTCTATTTTACTATTGTTCGCATTATATATTTACATGTTCCAATGCTGGGTGCATATACATTTACAATTGATATATCTCTTGATGAATTAGATGTTTTACTATTCTATAATGATCTTTTTGGTCTCATTTTACAGTTTTTGACTTAAAGTTTATTTTAGCTGATATAAATATAGCTACTCTGCTCTCTTTGGTTTCTACTTTTATGGACTATCTTTTATCCTTCCTTCACTTTTATTCTGTGTGTGTCCTTCCTGGTAAAGTGAGTCTTCTGTAGACCACTTATATTGAAGTCTTTATTATTAGTTGTAGTAGTATTTTTACCCATTCAGCCACTCTGTGACTTTTGATTGGGAAATTAATTAATTTTTAATTGAGGTAACTTTTGACAGGTAAACTCTTATTACTGACATTTTGGTAATTGTTTTCTGGATGTTTTGCCAATCCTTTGTTTCTTTTTCCCTCTCTTGCTGGCTTTTTTGCAAATAGACAATATCCAGTAGTATGATTTGATTTCTTATGCTTTATGTTTTGTACATCTACTTTGGCTTTTTGCTTCTTGGTTATCATGAAGATTGCATATAACACCTTATAATTATGACATGCTATTTTTAGCTAGTAACAACTTAACTTTGATTAAATACAAAACACTATACTCCTTCTCAAACACATATATTTTATGATTTTGATGTCACAATTTATACCTTTTTGTATAGTGTATCACTTAACAAGTTATTGCAGCTATTATTATTTTAATAGTTTTGTCTTTTAACCTTTATACTAAAGTCATGTGGTTTAGACATCACCATTACAGTATTAGAGTATTCTGAATTTCACTATGTACTTACTTGTACCTGTGAGTTTTTTACTTTTCTGTGTTTTCATGTTACTTTTCTTTCAGCTTGCAGAATTCCCTTTAGCATTTCTGTAGGGCAGGTCTAGTGGTAATTAACTTCCACATCTTTAGTTTGTCTGGAAAAATCTTTCTCTCTCTAAAGAGGAGCAAGATGGCGACGGGTCTGGAGTGAGCGTGCCAGAGGACAGAGAGAGCCTGTGAAGTGTGCGCTGTGCTGCCAGAGTGCTATTTGCATTTCCAAGAGCAACAAAAAACAAATAAATCACTGATCAACTAATCTACAACGAAAAAAAGCAACTACAGTCTCGAGGTTTTAGGGCCGATGCAAAAGAAGATTCCTGAGAGTGCCGCAACCGCGCCGGGAGACCGAGCAGCCCAAGGCAACAAAGGCCAGGAAAGACGGCAGCGGCGACGCAGAGATGGAGGGGAAGGCGTGGGACCGGCTTAGGGGGCAAAGGCCCGCCCGGCACCTGCTTACCACACCAGGCTAGGCGCCTTCATCAGCGCTGCCTCCATTTTCTCGGGGGGGGGGGTGCAGAGCCAGCCGGCTCAGATCGGGCAAGCCAGCCATCTTCGCTTGGCGCAGCTCCTCACTGAGCCATGCCACTTGTG
The DNA here is from genome assembly GCF_000696425.1 of Galeopterus variegatus. NCBI lineage: Eukaryota > Metazoa > Chordata > Mammalia > Dermoptera > Cynocephalidae > Galeopterus > Galeopterus variegatus. The sequence continues at coordinate 732,225 of NW_007726112.1, read as the reverse complement.
TGCCGCAGTGTGGGGCCCCCCGGGGCCTGTGGAGCGGCCACCAATCCCACTCCTCCCGCGGATCTCTTGCGGGGCCGGGGGAGTG
>NW_007726112.1:730355-732130 GCF_000696425.1 Galeopterus variegatus | reverse complement strand
GGGGGGGGGGGGGGGGGGGGGCGGAGCCAGCCGGCTCAGATCGGGCAAGCCAGCCATCTTCGCTTGGCGTGGATCCTCACTGAGCCGTGCCACTTGTGTGCCTCAGCGCGGGACCGGCCCAGCGCTGGGACCTTTGTGAGTGACCCCCAGCCCAGCCCCACTTGGGGGGCAAAGGCCCACCCGGCCCCCGCTTACCACACCAGGCTAGGCGCCTTCATCAGTGCTGCCTCCATTTTCTCTGGTGGGGGCGGATCCAGCCTGCTCAGATCGGGCAAGCCAGCCATCTTCGCTTGGCGAGGCTCCTCACTGAGCCATGCCACTTGTGTGCCTCAGCGTGGGGCCCACCAGGGCCTGTGGACCGGCCACTAATCCCACTCCACCTGCGGATCTCTGGCAGGGCTGGTGGCGTGGGGAGCCCCCGGTCAGCGTTGGGAGGGCAGGGAAGAGGATCCCGGCCAGACTGTCACTCCACCACACCTGGGGCCTCGGCCCCAGGTAAACTCCCTGTTTCCGGGAGGCAGATACCATCTCTGTGGCCTTCAGCTCGGAAAAATCCCAGACTGATTTCTGGTTGGGAGAGGGGTGACCGGGGTGCCCCCGAGCCCGCTTGATCCTGCCGGAGAGCTGGCCTGAGGGCGCCGAGCTGGCTCACTCCGGGGGGATTCAAAGAGGAACTGTGTGCTGTGGGATCCTCCCCTGGGGGGCTCACGCCCTGGTGTGGGAGATAAATCAACCACACAGGGGGCCGCAATACCGGGGGAAGGTGGGAAGCCCAGAGAGGACCTTGACCAGGGCCACAGGAACACCCACAGTGTCTCAAATTGACAAACACAGCCATACCTTAGTTAGCCAGAGGGGCAAACCTGTGCACAGTGAAACATCCTGCCAAAATGAGTAAACATCTAAAAAAAGATACCAGAAATGCAAAAAACAAAGAAAGTACACCACCAAAAGTGAATAAAGCTCAAACTCTAGATCCTATAGAACAAGAAGCCCTTGAAATGAATGACAAGGAATTAGGAGTGATAATCCTAAGGAAACTGAATGAGATACAAGAAAACTCAGCTAGACATCATGAAGAAAAAAAGAAAAATATACAAAACCTGAGAGAGAAAGTGTACAAAGAAATCAATGTCCTAAAAAAAAATGTAGCAGAACTTACAGAACTGAAGAAGTTATTCAGTGAAATAAAAATCACAATGGAGAGTTTAACCAGCAGGCTAACGGAAGTTGAAGAGAGAACCTCTGTACTTGAAGATGGGCTGTTTGGAATAACACAAGCAGAAAAGAAAAAAGAAAAAAGTATCAAAGATATTGAAGGAAACCTGAGAGAGATATTAGACAACCTTAAATGCTCAAATATCCGAGTCATGGGTATTCCAGAAGGGGAGGAAAAAGGAGATTGTATTGAAAACATATTCAACAAAATAGTGGCAGAAAACTTCCCAGATATAGGAAAAATCACAGATCTTCAGAGCCAGGAAGCTCAACGATCCCCAAACATATTCAACCCAAAAAGGGCTTCGCCAAGGCATGTTATAGTCAAATTGGCAAAACTCAAAGACAAAGAGAGAATCTTAAAAGCTGCAAGAGAGAAGCGTCAAATCACCTATAAGGGAGCCCCAATCAGGTTAACTTCAGACTTCTCAGCACAAACCCTAAAAGCTAGAAAGGAATGGGAGGATATATTCAAAATACTAAAAGGTAAAGATTGCCAGCCAAGAATACTCTACCCTGCAAGGCGGTCCTTCTGAAATGAAGGACAAATAGTATAT
>NW_007726112.1:728788-729538 GCF_000696425.1 Galeopterus variegatus | reverse complement strand
GACTAAGAGTGAAAGGATGGAAAAAGATTTACCATGCAAACAGAAAAGAAAACGAGCTGGAATAGCTAATCTCATATCTGAAAAAATAGACTTTAGACTAAAAACCATAAAAAGAGACAATGAGGGTCACTCCATAATGATAAAAGGACTGATGCATCAAGAAGACATAACAATCATAAATATGTATGCACACAATGTTGGAGCACGCAGATTTATAAAACAAACTCTATTAGACCTAAAGCAGGAAATAGACACTAATACCATAATAGCAGGGGACCTGAACACCCCACTGTCAATACTGGATAGATCATCTAGGCAAAGAATCAACAGAGAAATACAAGATCTTAACAGTACTCTAGACCAGTTGGACTTGGCAGATATCTACAGAATATTCCATCCAACAACCTCAGAATATTCATTCTTCTCATCAGCACATGGATCATTCTCCAGGAGAGATCACAAGTTAGGTCACCAATCAAGTCCTAACAAATTGAAAAAAATTGGAATTATCCCATGTATTTTCTCAGACCACAATGGTTTAAAACTAGAAATCAATAACAAACAAAACTTTCGAAACTATGCAAACACATGGAAATTAAATAACATTCTACTTAACGACATATGGGTGCAAGAAGAAATCAAGCAGGAAATTAAAAAATTTATTGAAACTAATGAAAATAATGATACATCATGCCAAAACTCGTGGGACACTGCAAAAGCAGTATTAAGGGGGAAATTTATTGCACTAAA
>NW_007726112.1:691604-727050 GCF_000696425.1 Galeopterus variegatus | reverse complement strand
CAATAGCCGAGAGTTGGAACCAGCCCAAATGTCCCTCATTGGATGAGTGGATATGGAAAATGTGGTATATCTACACAATGGAATATTACTCAGCTATAAAAACGAATGAAATACTGCCATTTGCAACAACATGGATGGACCTTGAGAGAATAATATTGAGTGAAACGAGTCAGGCAGAGAAAAAGAAATACCACATGTTCTCACTCATTGGTGGGAGCTAAAAAATAAACAAATTAATTCACCCACATACACACACACAAAAAAAACCGGGGGGGGGGGGGAAGATATAACAACTATACCTTTTTGAACTTGTTACAACAAGCAAACGGAAAGGACATTCTTGGGGGGGTGGGGAGAGAGGGAGGAGGGATGGAGGTGTCGGTGATGGGCCATAATAATCATATACATTGTATATTGACAAAATAAAAATTTAATGAAAAAAAAATCTTTCTCTCTCCTTTACTTCTGAAGGACAGCCTTGCTGGGTATGGTATTCTTGTTTAGCAGGGTTGGTTTGTTTATTTGTTTGTATTGTTTTGTTTTGTTTTTTCAGTACTTTGAATATATCATCCCACTCTCTCTTGGCCTCCAAGAGATTTTCTACTAAGAAATCTGATGATAGTCTTTTGATTGTTTCCTTGTACGTGATGAGTTGCATTTTTCTTGATGTTTTCAGGATTCTTTCTTTGTCTGACTTTTGAGAGTTATATTACATTGTGTCTTGGTGAAGATCTCTTTATATTTAATCTGTTTGTGATTCTTTGGGCTTCATGGGTCTGGATGTTCTTTTCCATCTCCAGATTTAGAAATTTTTTTTGTCATCATTTCTCTAAATATTTTCTCTGACTTTTAACTTTTCACTGCTCTTTCTAAGATACCCAGAATATATATATATGGTTCAGTTTTATCTTTCTTTCTTTTTTTTTTTAACTTCTCATTTTGTTAGTGTGTTGTTTTCCTGATTTCATTAAGTTTTCTTTAGGAATTCTCTTGTAGCTCACTGAGCTTCTTTATGATTATTTTGAATTATTTACCATGCAGGTTGTAAATCTTTATTTAGGGTCAATTATTGCTGTTTTATTTTGTTCCTTTAGTGGTGACATGTTTCCCTAATTTTTTATGATACTTATGGCCATGAATTGGAGTCTGTGCATTTGAATAAGTAGGCATTTATTCTAGTCTTTGCAGACTGCCTTTGCCATGGAAAGCTTTTCACCAGTCAGTCCTTCTATAGATTCTGATTAGGCCTTCTGGTGTGGTCCATGGGCAAAATTGCTGCTGTAGTCCTTGGGCAGACTAGTATGGTGCTTGGGGTCATTATGTGGGTGGACCTGAAGCCTAGTCTAAAGAGTTGGGCCTGGGCCGGCCCGGTGGCGCAGTGCTGCAGTGCGCCGCTTGAGAGCGCGGTGGCGCTCCCACCGAGGGTTCGGATCCCACATACAGACCGGTTCTCGCTCACTGGCTGAGTGAGGTGTGGGAGCAGCACCGAGGGTTGCGATCCCGTTGCCGGTCCCGGTCCGGTACGGGCGCGACACTGAGGGTTGCGATCCGTTGCCGGACACGAAAAAAGACAAAAAAAGGAAAAAGAAAACAAAAAAAAAAGAGTTGGGCCTGGAACCTGGGTATACTGGGGTGTGCCTAGAGCTTGATTCTGCATGGGGCAGTCCTGGATCTGGGATTCACAAGGGGCTGGTCTGGTATCAGTATCCACCGAAGTGAAAATGTTGTTTGGGTCTGTAGGTAGGAGCCTGGAACCTGGATCCACAAGGGATGGCCTGAAGCCTGGGTTCATGGGGGCCAACCTGGTGCTAGGTGGGTCTTGAGCCTGAGTCTGCAGGGGCTAGATAGGTAGTAGGAGTGGCTTGTGCCAGAGTCCACAGGGTTGGGCCTATAGCCTGCATTCATGGGGACTGACCTGTGCTGGGGAGAGCCTAGAGCCTGAGTCAATGGAGGTGAGCCTGGCTCTTGGGTCCATAGAGGCTGGCCTGGAGCCTGAATCTGCAGGGGTTATCCTGGATCCTTAGTCAACAGGAGCCAGTCTGGAGCTAGGGTCTACTGGTGTGGACCTGAACGTTTGTACCACCGGGCCCTGTGCCATGAGTACCAGCCTGGATCCTTGAGTCAGCCTGGTAATGGGCCAGGCCTAGAACTTGGGTTTGCAGGTATCTGTCAGGAGCCTGTCCATGGTGGTTTGTCTGGTGACTGAAGCCATGAGGTCTGGCATGGAGTAGGAGCTGTGGGGACTAGTTTTGCTCTGGGGTAAGCATGGAGCCTGTATTTGCAGTGGCCAGCCTGGAAACTAGCACTGGGACAGTCCTTGGGTATCAGCCTAGAGTCTGAGGCCATAGGGACCTGCCTGCTGCTGAGATTTATGGAAATAGGCTCAGTGTCGAGGTCCTTGGTAAGGTTTATTACTTAATTCACTATTCTTCCTGCATGAGGAAGGTATCTACATGGTTTGCTGCCTGGGGTTGGGGGAGGGGTGGCATCAATAATGTAAAATTGCCCTTCCTAACCTCTTCAATGTGTCTTTTCTTATTTCTGTGTACAGCCATGTTCTGAAATCTCTTATCTGGTTTCCTTAGCTCTTATGAAGGTATTTTTATTCATGAATACTTGTTCAAATTGATGTTTCTGCAAGGGGGCAAGAATTGGAAAGGCCTACTCTGCCATTTTGCTGATGTTACTCCCCAGAATATTTTAAAAATATGTTCATAAGTGTAAGATTTCTTTGATTATTTTTTATTGTTAAAATCATCTTATATTTGAGAAAAAAAATGTTGGTGTATTTATTCTAGGGAGGATGCACATGGTAGTATTTAGAGCTTAGACTTTTTATCAGATTATTTGAATCTGATAAAAATCCCAGCCACTAATTGTGTGGCCTTTGCCAAATTACCTAAACTATCTATGCCTCAGTTTCTTAATCTGTAAAATAAGAATAATGAAATTCAATTCATGGGGTTGTAGTGAGGTTTAAGTGAGTTCTTACATGTAAAGTACTTACAACACTGCTGCCATGTAGTATGAATATATCGCAAGTATAAGCTACTATAATATATTTAACAGTAATAACTTCACATGGTTAAAAAGAAGTTTAAATAATCAAAATAAATACCTTGAAAAATAACTGTCCCATCTCTGACTGAATTCCTTTTACCAGAGGCTAACACTGTTTCCGTATTCTCATGTATCTATATATTCCCATCCAAGAACTGAATTGTTCTTTTCATTGTTAAGTTGTCTTTTTATATGATTCAGAACATAGTTTTATTTATGTAGATACTGCACATTTCTCTTTAGGTTTACTTCTAAGTGGTATATCTTTCTGTTATTATTGAAAACGGCAACTTATCAGACGTTATATCTTCTGATTCAATATATCCTCAGTATGTAAGAAATCTATTGATGTTTGTATACTAATTTTAAGACTAGCCAATACACTGAATTTTGCTAATGTTTTTGATTATCTTCAATTAACTTTTGACTGCCATTCAAGTATTAGGCACAAGGGAATAAATACTTTGATAATTTTCAATTCTCGTAAGGTGTCCACTATTACTTTTATGTTTCATATTTTTTAGCCCCAATTAAAACTCTATTCAGATCACTAGCTTTCTTAATCATCCTTACCGCATCCTGTTGCTGTCTGGAATGAAAGTGTACAAGTCATTCTATTCAGATATGGAAAAATACCAGACTTTGTAATGAAATTTATTTTAACCTAATAAACAAAAAGAAATTATACTTTAGAGTAAAGCGTGTGGGAGAGAGGGTCCATCGGAGAGAGGGTCATTGCAATGTACGCCAGCAGAGTCATCCTGAAGGAAGAACAGGGTTCCATAATGTGGCTGAAAGAGATGAACTTACACAGTTGTTTGCCTTCAGCATATTGTAACAAATCGCAGTTTTTACACTGTAAGATAAAAACAGTGTGGTTAATTTTTATAAAAGCAATCCATTTACAAAGTAGAATGTTGATAGTAATTTCGAATAAATGAAGTAATTTTGAATGCCATGAAATTTTTTACTGGTTATTTCACAAGAAAGTCCTTAGAAGAAGTGTGTGCTTATTTTATAAAAAGGCAAGCGTTCCAAGTTTGTTGATCTTTTCTATGATGACAATCAACTTCAGTGGCATGATAACTAGTAGGGCTTTTTTCCCCAAAAGGATAAACACATTCTATCTCTTTTTAAGTAAAGGTGTTTTTATATCAATGAATAATAAATAAACTTCATTTTGAAAGAAATTTCTACAATGAAAATGAATTTTGAAAATATGCATTTGGAAATGATTTATCGTTTTGGGTTTTTGTTGCCAACGTGATGTATGTCTCATAACGATTCATCTTTGTCCACTTAGAAAAAAAAAAAAATTTGGAGAGAATTTTCTAACATCTTTTGAAATCTCCGAAACAAAGAATTTCAACAGTGTTAAAGATATTTGTTAAAGATATTAAAATGCTACTCAATCCAACTAAATACTAAACTAACTGTTGTCAAATAGAAAGAAATTTACTAGCAACATTCAAGTAAAAATATTTGCATAGTTTTGGATGGAACTATAAAATCAGTATAATGATTGTATAAATGCATTTTTTTAGTATCTTTGTGAGGTATTATATTCAGCTATGGTAACAATTACAACCAAGTACTGAGATAAATTGCAGCTAGAGCTAGTTTTGGAATAGCTATACCACCAGGAATTAAACCATAATTTCAAAACATAAAGGATCATATCCAATTACATATAGTTTACTAAAATATTTAATTGATACCATTATGGAAGCCTAATACATTTTGACCTATTAAAGAGTAAATAAAACATTGAAATATTTCTTTTCTTTTCTGTCATCCTTCTTAAGGTTCTCTTTATGTGTGTTTTTGAATATATATTGAGTATAATAGCATACATATGAATATATAATTTATATATAAATTCAAATATATTGAGGATGCTTGCTCAAATATTTTAATGATAGAAGTGGAAAATCTAAAAATGTAAACTGGATATAAGGCGCTAGTCAATGTGATTACTTATATAATGGGACACTAGTGGCTCAAAGAGTGAACATCTCTTCTGAACAGCCTAATTTACTGTCAGGAAATTCCCTTGTTTAGAGAGGAATACAACTTATCTATTGTAGGTTAAGATAACATTGTGCTTTACTTGTATTTCTCCACAATCTCAGAATGTAAGGAAAATAAAGAGAAAGGAAAGGAATTTTTTTTAATAGTTTTGATTTAATGATTTATTTATTAGATATTTATTTAGGTTCTGAAATATTTGGCCACTGAGTGGTAAGAAAACAGTACTGATCTAAAATAAGAGGAATTTCAAGCAAGATCGTATATATATTTTGACAAACAGCTAAGATCAAGAGATAAAATTTTATATTAAAATAAAATTTTACATGTTAAATGTAACATCTCATAGGACAATGACAACGTTATATCTACTGGTCCCGAGTCTCTTGGCAGGCATTAACAGGGTACTCCATGGTATTTCAAGATCATGTTTACTTAAGAAATTACTATGTTAATCAAGGATTTATTTTTCCATTACATTTGGATATGCAATGACAGAATTCCACAAACAGCATCACAAAAGGGACTTTTTTTTCTCTATAGGTAGTGAAATTCTCAACCTTTCTACAACATGTTATATTCACGATATACATATCATTTATGTTCAAAAGCTTAACTATTTTCTCTCTTTCCTCTTAGAATGTAGGTTCCTTGAGAGCAGGAAGTTGATTTTTACATCCTTGGGTAGCTCTGTACAGAGTTGTGATTTGCTCAAAAACCTTCACTGATTAATCCCTACTTCCCCTACTCTCTTAGCAAATTGTCTACCAAACAGAATTAAAATACAGTGCTTTGGAGGATCAACTTTGAGAAGGTAAGGATTTCTTGATGGCAAAGTTTCAAAACAGACCTACTATAATGTAGTTACCTCTAATATGAATTATATTATTTAAATTCTTGTAGTTTTTCCTTTTTAAAAAAATGTATTATATGCACCCCATTTTCTTTAGGGTCTCATAGATTTCCTGGTAGGAAACATGTATTCCAACCTGCTTTCCACATTGTCAGAGTTGGTGAAGAATTCAAGCTCTCTCCTTGCACCATATACAACACCAAGAAGGGTTCAGGGGTCGAGTTGTGGGTAGATGCTCCTGATTTTAGCTATGCTAGCTGTGAAGTCAGGCTAATACCTATCTCACAGGGCTATCCAGAGGATTAAAATAATAGATTTTTATAAACCTCTTTGGAGATCCTTGGATAAAAGGGGCTGCCGAGGCACACTGCATTCTTACCTCCCCAGTTGCCAGGGAGCCTGCGATTTCCCATGGCATGTTGTATCAACCTGAGAAAAAGCAAGGGTGAGCTGTGGAAAATAGGAACATTGGCAACTGGAAGGGACAGATAGCACTAGCCCATGTGAACCACAGGGGCTGCCTCCTGGGAGGTTAGAAGATAGTCAGGATTGTAATTAATGGATGGAGATGTTGATTCTCTTTCTAGAATAACTGTGGCATTGCAAATTGGTGAAATTACACAGTTTGTATTCTGTAATTTTGTTTGACTAAAAAAATTAACTAGTAAAATAGCCCCTAGGAAAACTCAGAGGAAGCATAGAATCAAAATGTGTAATGTGAACAGCTTAGCATTGAACTTGAAAGGTATCCTGCAGTTAACTATTTCATTTGTAGGCCAGGAATTTCCACAAACCAAGTTAAGTAAGCGTTCTCTATAAAGATCCTGCTGGGTTTTGCCTATGGTTAAAGATGTTGAACAAGGCATCGCTAGGGGGAGAAAAGTCTTTAACTTACGCCATTTACATTGTTTTAAGTGTCAAAATATATGCCACATTTTGAATTCCTTTAATTCAAATAAGCTACATTTTGGCTTTTAAAAAGCTATTAATTTCAACTACCTCATTCTGTAAATGCCACCTCTGAAAACCACTTATTTTTCTTCCCTACAGAAAAATTTATTAGGTATTCCATATTGCTATTATGTGACATAATGACATTAATTTCTTGTACATATGTGGGTGGCAGAGTAAGATGGGAGAAGTAATAATCCTTATTCCTTCCTTTTTTTTTTTGATGGTGCTACAAATCACTGAAAGAAAATAACATGCAGGGCCTAAATAAAAATATGGAGGTAGAGAGGGAAAATCAATAAATACCTAAATTATTTAAAGAAAAGCTACTACCGAGTGTCTTACTGTCATGCATCATACCCTGGATCTGAAAGCAGACAGGTGAATTGTCTCCAGCCTGCATTGGTTTGGACACTCTCTCCAGCATGCTCATTAGCAGCTCCGAGTCTAGGCTCCCTGTTAGTAGAAAGGCAGGGATCACAGCAGGGAAGTTATATCTCAGGATTCTCACATTCCTGCTCTATCTTAGCAAAGCTTTACAAAGCCTTTTCTGGCAGCTCATTAGTAGGTGCACTGATGCATAAGAGACAGTCATTAGAAGTGTTTTTCAACATTGGCTTTTGATCAGGTGACTAGTAGCATCGTGAAGACATTTACTTACATTGTTTTCCATAAGAGATTATGTTGCTATATTGAGAATGACATACATAAGAATGTTGAAAACTAGCTTGACCTTTCTATGACAAAAGGGGAGAAGAAAAAGAAACTCCATTAGTTCCCTGAATCTTGCCTTTATACTGTCAACTATGACGTAAAAGATGCGTGGACTATTCCCTCAGCAACTGCTCTCTTTTAACTTTAATAATCTAAGCCAAGTTTAAATCTATCATTTGATTTAAGATCATGACAAGAGGACACTAGTATAAGCAAATACAAATAAAGTACCGTAAGCGTTACAGGCTCTTCTAATTCTAGGGATTTGTTTTTCACAATAAAGGCTTCCGAATAAGGGCAGAATCCATCATATACAGCTTAATAAAGCATTATAAAAAGTTAGCAGACCAAATTCAATGGTTGATAAATCTCTAAAACGAGCTTCCATTGTAAAAATTTGCTAAGGCTGCAGGGACAATTTTTTATAAGTAAAAGCATAAAACATTGCATGTGGAGAAAGCATATGTGGTCAAATGAACCACCCATTATAAAATAGGACCAACTTTGTCATTGCTTTATGAGTACTCTGTTTATAAAATAAAGCAGTTCTTTTATGGCTAATTGTATTTTTGCTAATAAATTTTCTTTTCATTGGTGATTATCTTTCACCACCAATATTCTCTCCCCTTTTCCCCAAAACACTGACTTTGTCAGGCTTTAGTTTGATGAGAATTTTTATTTCATCAGTTCACAGAGTATACATTTAGCCATTGGTTCTTATCAACAGAAGAAAATCACATTAAGCACATACCCTGACATGTAACTCAAAAGGATGAGAAGGTTTCTTTGTCAAACTTTACTGAAACAAAGTGCATCAGCTTAATCAGGTCTGTTCTTGGCAATGCAGGAACATGACATGCCAATTACATAAACTTTCAACTAAGTGAAGACTCCTGCTGACTACTTCAGTGTTGATTGTTTTCCGCTACTTGGCTTTGAGTGCTTGTTAGGACTTAAGAAAAAAAAAAAGAGGGGATGGAAAGAGGGGGTAAAAATTGTAGGAATTCTCTCCTTCCGTCAAACACTCTTATGATTGCCAGCAATTAGTTAAGCTTCTTGGCGGTAAAAATGACAAGATGGAACTTGACCAAATACAATGTGTGGAGCTCACAGGCATCTGCCCCAGCTGAAAGACATTACAATGTTTGTTAACCTTAGGGGTCATTCCTGATTCACTTCTGCAGACAGAAAACAAGATTTATATAACACAGATCAATACTGCCCTAAGACTTTCGCCATTGAGGATGCTAGATTGAGGCACTTCTCTTTATCAGTTTACCATGACACTAATGTATTTTGCCTGTTTTGCCTGGGCAGTGATGAATCTGTTGGCAAGAGAAAACAAATAAGTTTTGTTGTTGAGAGACATGTTGTCCATGATTTGTCTCAGCAGACATGCCAGCTTGCTGGCCAATTCATTTCCTATTTAATTTAAGTGGCATATCTGTCTTCCCCTTTCAGGTATGTCTTTTGTCTATTTCACAACCACACTGGCAGTGCTCTGAGAGTTTGCAGTAGATCTCTGCAAGTAGATTGACACAGCAGAGCCAGGCACCAAATCTACTATAATTTTCAGAAGAATCTCTTTGAAACAAAGAGCCACCATCTAAGCCAGCATCTGGCATGAAAGCTTCTTTTGAGAATATTCTAGCAGCATTTTACAAATGCTTCATGAATTTGATGTTACTTTCAAATGACACATATATAATAAATGTTCATTTTTAAATCGGAGTTTATTTCCTATATGGAGAAATTCTTTTTTACATTGTGCGACCAAGCATATATTAATTATGAAATATATGTTGGACAATATGAAAATATTTTATAATGATGTGCTACGTGTGGGTCCAATTTCTAGTTTCTTCATTACTTCAATTAGTTTTTGACCTTTTAGACATTGGATAATGTTTAAATAGCAGAGAAACAAAACTGAAGGTGATTTATTTCAAAAGCAATGTTTATAAAGTTTAATTTTTAAATGAATCTGCTTTTTAAAGGAAAATAACAAACCCTATCACCAGGCACCCATCTCACCTAACTAAATATTAATAGAAAAGCTAGGGAAAATTACTTTACATTTCAAATTATGACAAAGCTGACATGCTAGGAAATGTGTCGAGCATTGACACATAACATAGGAACTCCTCAAACTGACAGTCCTTAAGCAATGAACAGTTAACATAGTACAACACAGTCCACAAATATGCCAGCTAAATTTGTGTCAGAACACATTAATTATAACAGTCAGTTTACCTTTCTCCTTCATAACATTTTTGATTAAAATTTCACACATTACAATGATATGTGTCTTTTCTACAAGCTGTGAAATTTACTCAGCCATCAATGGGTTTGGGTTTTATTCCTAAGAAGCTTACAGTACATAAAAAGTTGACTTATGATCTCTGAATAGTGAAATCAAAGACAGTTTCTTTTGGATAGACTTGGAATTTTATACCAGCAGTGGTGTCACAGAGAAAACATTCATTAATAATATTGTACCCCCAAAAGCAATAACTTCTCTCTTAATATGTTGGCTCAAAATTTATAACTGTGAGGCTTAATTAAGCTGTAGATTATGGTTTGAAAGGTATAGTCAATGTAATGAATCCCTGAAGATAAAAAATAAACAGTAAAAGATAATCAAAACATTTATCTATTTAATGGATATATATAGTTGCATTGTAAATATTATTTAACAGATGTGCAAGTATTAATAAAATAATGCAATGATAATTGTGAACATATTCAAATCATTACCATCTAAATTGACATACAATACTTCTTCCATGTTAACTCTTACAACCACGGAATACAAGTTTATAAATGTATCAGTTTGAAATCTATTTTTAAGGATGAAGCACTATGGTTTTAGATTTATACCTTTCTGATTGGCTACATAACACCAGACTGTTCTACACTTAAAATCAAGGATTTAACAAAGTACACCTGAACCAAGATTTCTCCAGTGTTCTATCACTCACCAAGTCTAAAGATTTCTTATGTATCGATCATGTCCTGGAATTACTACTCTTCTTGTGGGATTTTGTTTATAATAACTACTTAGAAATTTGAAATGTGAGTGTGCATGTATGTGATCATATATGAGTATTTACATACCTAGCCACTCTCCACTTATACAGACAAACGTGAAATTTCAGCTGCCCTGGAACTGCTAAGGAATATCAAACATAAATATGTGTTCTTTCCTTTTAAAAATACAATGAATGCCAAACATTTTTCTTAGTGAATCAAATTTGTGATTGATTCATTAAACTCCTTTTGATAGAGGTAAAATAAGTTGAAGAATAAACACAAATTTTCTGTCAAGTTTAAAAGTTATATAGATTTAAATACAGGTGGCCATTTGTAGATCCTCTTCTCAGGCATGAATATTCCCAATCTTCCATTATGAAAAGGACACACCTTTTGATTCAATCTTTTGATTAAAGAGCTAATTGAAATCCAATCAACTTCTTTGGATTTCAACAAAAGTTTTACAAAATTCAGTAATCTATTTTTTAAGTGGACTTTTTTTCATATGGAGAATATTCAAACATTAATGTTTGGAAAAAGTGGGAATTATATTAGTCAAATTTAGAAAAACCAATGAAGTTTTGATTAAATGGTAGTCCTTTGATTCTAAGAACTCTAAATTATAGATTGTAAATACCTTTTAACATCTATGCATAACTGGAGTTGAACAGTTTGTGAAATAGAACTGGTCATTTCCCATAATATCTTGCCATTTATAGAATTTCTAAGATGGGCAATCCACAGTAACATTCCCCTACCTGGAGCAGGAATGAAAATACTAAGACTTTCTTCTCAAGTCACCGCCCAATTTTCCACTGAAGTCCTATTTCATTAATTATCAGGCATTTCACTGTTAACCTAATGCCAAGAAGGTAATTCTAGTTAACCTATATCCTACCTATTGCAATGTCAGTTAATTCTTTATTTTCTTGTCTTGAATGAGATGAACTGCTGGTGACTATTCTCCATAAACCTCAGGTAAAGTGGTAGGCTGCATCTGTTTCCTTCTCTAAATTAGTTAATTCGAACTCCCTTAACCTTTGCCCATAAAGTCTGTTTTCAAATCCTCTGGTTCTTTCTACTTCTTTCATTTACATTGTCTTCAATTTTCCACATTTGGCTTAATGTAAAGATCTAGATGTTAATACAGTCCCAAGTTTAATACCACAATGTGCAAGCATAAAATCCGCCATGGATATGCTGAGTTTAAACATAATTAACAAAGAGTAAAACACAATAGTAAATACAAATAAGGGGCTATGTCCAACTTCCATGTACTTTCCAAATATAATAGGGTTACTTAGCTAAGAACTAGTATTTATTAAGAATGTTAGTAGTCACCATAAACAGAGGTCACAGCAGGATCAAGAATAATATAAGTGATATGCTTTTCTAAGAAAATTATACATTTGGGTACCACTGAGATGGGTTGGGGGCAAGAAGCTGTACATATCAAGGTCTTTCCTTCCCTGTTCATACAGCACTAGGAAGGTATCACTTCCTGACTCTGCTCACTGTGCCAAGGTTACTTAGGAGAGACACAGCTTTTCCCACTGCTAATTTAGCTTTGCCCTTTTTAGGACCTGTGCATCAATTACTTCTCTCTGTTCCCTCACTGAGTTATACATGACCTGATTTCCCAGTGTCTCATTTGAAGAAATTCGGGATGCTTTGTCTTATTGCTCTGAAACCTGGTAGTTTGGATGATCGATTGCCCACATTAGATGCTCTAAGAAGAGAAACAGGAATGCTTTAGTCCAACAGAATGTCAGGAGACTAGACTGGTTCTAGGATTCTCTCACTAAACTGGCAGCATTCTCAATTCAAGGAGATCACTATAGGCCAGTGGTTCTAAAACTGTGGGTATTAGAATCGCCTAGGAGGCTTGTTAAAGCACACATTCCCAGTCCCTAAGTCCAGAGCTTCTCATTCAGTAAGCCTTGAGTGGGCCTCAAGAATTTCCATTTCTATCTAATAAGCTCTCAGGAGATGCCAAAGCCTGTGGTCTGAGACCACACTTTGAGAACCACTGGTGTAAGCTATGCTGACACAGCCAAATTCTAGAAGAGATGAAACTTCAAAGACCTCATGGAAAACCAACAAAAAATAGTGGGAATGAATTGAGTTCATCCTTTCCTTCATCAACTTACTTGGTTTAAACCCATCCTTGGAAAATATTTTGGCCCGTAAGGACACAGAATTCGTTTCTTTGTCTGCCTCAGGGCTACGTTTTTGTAGGGAAGCATCAGTATAAGTGAGAATCTAGTTTTACCTACTATTATTTTCCCTTTTAGTTTCTCCACTTTCCACAGTTTTGTGTTATATCCCTACTCATAGAACTATAGAGAAGGTACTACCCAGTACTAGCATCTTCCATATATTCAAGTATGTGCCCACAAGGACAACAAATGCTTTTAGTTTTCAAAATATTTCAGGTAGCCAAAGTATTTCATTTTTCCACAGACAACTATTAAACTCCTCCACTATTTTAATAAAGCTGCCATGTATAATAGGTACAAAGATAAATTTTTTGGTTTTTAAAACCTCAGGGTTTTGATGGCTAAAATTGAATAACTTCCACTTACATTACTTTACTATTAACAAACCATTTTTGCACGTATTATCAAATGGGATTCTTAAAACATACCTGTGAGATAACACTTGAATTTAAGTAATTACTAGGATTTGTGTGTCTTGATTTAGTTTCACCAAATAGACTCTAAGACAAAGGTTTGAGTACAAATAATTTATTTGGAAAGTCATCCAAGAAGTACTATAAGGGAGTGGAAAAGTGCAACAAAGACAGGAGGAAAGCCAATAAATTAAAAAGTGCATGAATGAGCAGCCTCCCATTCTGAAATCCACAACCTATGCATTAATTGGTCAAGAAAAGATGATAATATTTTATCAGCAAGGAGATATTTGTGTGCAGTACCACAAATTTTTTTTACCAAAACAAAGATTTTTAAGACTTCTTAAATGCTCCAATAATATTACTTTTGAAATTAACAATAATTTTCCCCTTCCAATTTTTTGCATCAAAGCTGACCAAGCTGCTCCTACTCTGGAATTTAAAGCAAAATCTAATTAAATCAACAAAGTTCGCTGGATAAGGTTAGGCTGTTTTCTGAATGCGCATTACTCTGCTGCTCTGCCTGGAAGAGCTCTCTGTCTTGTTTTCAGCTGACTTTTTCTAAGGCTGGCCCTTGATCACTCTTAACGATCCCCAGCTGTATCAGTTCCCTGCCTGCTTTAAACCCAATTGGCCTGGCTTCACATCTCTACCAGTGTCTGGAGGACAAATGAAGCCAAGCTGACCAGCACCTCCTTAATGTAATCCCAGATAATAGGTGGTAATAGACATTTAAATCATTTATTTTGTTCTTCTATATGTGCTAAGAAAATTAATACTTTTTACATTTTTTTTAAATATCAGGAATAAAAAATAATATGTACCTGTCAATCTGGATACTACAATATCTCTATTCCCCATCCCTCTCCCTGTGTTATTTAAAGATGTTTACAAACCTGGCAGCCTAGAACAGTGTCTGTGGCTGAAAGGTTGTAGAAATCTATTCAGAATTGGCCACAGATGTGCAACAGCCCTATAACCTACTTATTTCTAAAACTGAAACTTTCCCCAAAATACCTATCTATGAAATTCATAGAGCATATTAGTAATAGACCATATTACTTTATTTAAAAGTAAAGATGGGGAAGAGATAACAAAATCAAGTGTTAGACGTGAAGATTGGCAGGAGGGTGAGCTTGTCATATTGGCTATCACCTCATTATCAGAAATGAATCAGAACCATTCATCCTATATACAAATATAAACAGGTGTAAACTTAGCTGAAGACTGAAAGGTTATATGCAGACAAGAACCTATTAATAAGTAAATAGTAAACACACAGATGCGCCTTGAATGTTATACATCTCAGCTAATGTCAATCAACTGCCTAATGTAGTTCAAATTATTAGTTTATAATTTCACCAACACACATTCTCCAATATAGAATCTCCTTAGGTATTGTTGTTGGGTTTAAGCTCCAATTTAAAAAAAAAAGAAAGAAAGAAAACAAAGATATACTTTGTCACTTTCCCAAGCTCAGGAGACAGTTTTGATTTGCCAACAGCCTCATGAACAATATAAACATCAACCAAAAAAAAAAGTCGGTCTCTTCATGATTAGCCTTAGTAACAATATTAAAATATATTTACAGAGAAAGGAGAGACTGTAGACTTGAAATGTTTTAACATTTCATGTATTAACTCTTCTGAGAATTTTGGTTACCATAAGCAATGGTAATATAATAAGCAAAACTTTACTTTTAAAAATTTACCTGACAGATGCTTTTCACTTTTCTCTAGACAGCTGAAGACAGATTGCAAAAGACAAAGATGCTGGTACCTGTGTGTTTGTTAAATTCTAGTTTCACTTGTATTTATGCTTCCATTCTACAGTTAGCTTGCCCTGGTGTATATAGTATATGTGTGTGTGTGTGTGTGTGTGTGTGTATTTACACATGGGTATGTATGAAGTACATGCATCAGTGTTATTTTGGTGTATTCTGAAAGTATAAGTGTGTGGATATATACGTAAATACATATAGTACTCAGCTACATTACTGGTTAAAACCGAGTCCTAAGGTGTACCTGTTCCCACTTGCTGTGAAAACATTTTAGAGATAATGACCTTTGACCAATGTTTTCAGCTAGACATACACTGATTTTGTGATACTCTATGAATTAATTTTTGTTACTTTGAGTTATGTGAAAGAAATATGAAACTATTAAAAATAACATTATTTAATATGAGTTTAGTCATTCCACTGCCTTTTCTATGGAAACCAGATTTTATTTTATGTCCTTATACTGCAAAGTCAAGTTTACACTTTGATATTTATGCCATGAAACTCCACTGAGAATTGAGCTGAAATCAACAAGAACAGAATTCAGCTTGAAGTTTCCACATAACTGGCTGGTAGAAAATTTGCCTATAATCTTATGCTTGTGATATCACAGTTGGTTTCTCTGTGAAAGATTACCCTGTCAACACTGATTTCTACCGCTGAGGAAGAATGGGTGGGTTTTTTCCTTCTTTTTTCTTTTCTTTCTCCTTCTTTCTCTGGGCTTTTTTTTTTTTTTTTTTTTTTTTGTGGTTAGAAAATCTAGCCCCTGAGATTTTATACTTCTGCCCACTTAAGTCAGGTGTACGTGTAGGATGTAAAGCACTTTAGGACTCTGAAATGCAGAGGACTATGCAAATGCAAGATTTATTCATTCACCATGAGCTGATGAAGGCCAGTGTCTGAACTTGCTGAGAGGATTTTTGCAGCAAATGGTTCAGAGCGCTCTTCATTCAGGTCTGCTGGGGATAATGTGTCCAAAGTAAATACCCAAAAGGCCTTCCTTCTACTAAGTTCACAACCTGAATTATCCTCTCTCTGTGAAGGATTAATTTTCTAAATGCCTATGAATTTTAAACTAGAAATTGCATGGTACAAATTAATAAAGAGTTTAGCTGTAGGGCAATCAGTGGCACTTTTTCTAATCAAGCTCAATATACCCAAAGTACTCTTTTAAGATTCTAATAGTTCACCAAATATATTCTAAGTCACATGGGCATGTCATCATACAAACAGCCTTATCAGAAAAACAATTTATGAATTAATAAAATCTGAGACTTTTTAAAAAAATCATTGTCAGAATGTGTGTAAGGAACATAGGATGCGTGAGAACCAGCAGTGTCTTTGCTGAAAGCATCAAGGTAGACTATAGTACCCCTCCATCCTCTGAGCACACTGGTGTTGGTGAGTGTTCTGAGAAAGCTGACTTCAGTTTTGCTCTGAGTTAAAAACTTAAGTAAATGACATCCTTAAAAGATTTACACAGATAGAATTAACATGTTTGCTTGCACCTCATCTCTTCCTCTTTCTTCTACCTTTTCTTTTCCTCCTGCTCCATTTTCTTTCTCTTTTACAACCACAGATGCACAGGAACAAATTAAATTCCCACTGCATGACACATTATCATCTTTCACCTCTGCAAGTTCTATTTCTGTTTATTTTTTTTTTTATTGTCTCCGTCTTTCTTTTCCTTTTCTTCTTCTTCCTAAAAGGCATGACTCTAATATGAAGGTGAATTTGTAAGATATGTAAGGATCCTTAAAAAGGTTGTTTTGTATATTGGGATTTTTACATTTATGTAATATCTGTTATACTATAGTCATTGGTTTTTGCATTTCTGGGTTTGTGTGTTTGTTTTTTTAACTCAGCCCAAAGTTTTCAGGTTTCCTCTTCCTCTATGTATTGCTAGTTTACTGCTTCTGACTGCTGTAGAGTATTTACCGTATGCATCCACATATTTACTGATCCATTTCCCTAATGATGGACTCTTGAATTGCTTCCAGCTGCCCCCCTCCACACACATACTTGACATTAGCACCCTTGTACATATCCCCTTATGAACCTAAGCAAGAGTTTGTCTGGAGTATATACCCAGGGGTCAAATTGTGCATGGAATTGTGTGGTCATATAGTAGAGATATTTGCACAATGCGTTTCATATGTAGTACCATATTACTGCAAGTAGGGTCTTTTCATTTTAATTTGCATTCTTCTCCTTACTAGTAGCAATACTCTACCCACCCAATTTTTTAGTTTGTTTCCTAATTTTTAATTTTTTTTATTTTATACTGGTTCTTTATTTAGTGTAAAATACACCCATTTTGTATTTTTGGAGGTGTGTATAAGAAATTCTTCTAAACTTCATCACCACAAGCATATTATCCTATTTGGTCATGACATCACTTTCAATATTTGCATGGAAGTTTCAAGATTAACATGTTTAGTGGATACTGTTTTAGTACCCCTACTTTTAGACCTTTAACATTTTATTTGCAAATATTGTTCTGCTTTGTTTATACACTATTATTTGGGTCTGCAGCTATTTCAATTCTTTTCATTTAGAGGCTTCCATTCTAGTACCAACCAACGACTACTTTTTAAAAGTCTATTAAACACTTGAAGAACATAAATACAGGTGAAGGATTCATTTGTTAGAAAACGAAATCTAATGGAATGGATATTAGTTCTAAACTCTATAAAACATTTTCTTCATGTTGTTAGTTACATTCCTATTTACATTTTTTAAAATATTTATATGTTCTGAAAAATTATAAAACCTGACGTTATATCTTCAAGACTGGGAGAAACTAGATGGTGAAAACAGGCACGGTTTTAGAAAATGATTTTATAAATGAGTAGAAAGAAAAATTTCTTTTTTGATGGTTACAATTTATTTCATAATTTATGAGAATTTCCTGGGTTTGTGGAATTTATGACGCTTGATTTGAGAAAATGTGTCTTCTTAATGATATTAACTAAAGCTCAAAATCCATACATAAAAGCTGGAAGAACAGGATTTGTAACATTGGCTCTGAGTGTTAGATTCACCCTTTGATTACTGTGGGTGTAACAGCATGACAGAACACGATTAGTGAGTGGTTTTCTCCCTCAAACTTAAACAGTCCCATCATTACCCTGCTGTGAGAGATGGAGAAGTGTGGGGAGGACCTGTGAACATTAACATACAGCAGCAACAACGATCCTGGGTGAAGAAGATGTTGACTCAGTCTCCAGGGAACATGCACTGTGAGTGATTTTCCCAATCGTGCATCTGAATTTGCTTTGATCCTTTCAAACACCATTCCATGGACCTCTCTTGTGACACAGAACATATATGTGCAAGAAAATTACCTCTGATGAGGGGTGTGATCCATAACCCTTGAATACAACAAAGCAAATGGGTCTACACAGTAGTGAACTCATGACCTTGGATTCATTAGCTATGTGTTCTCACCAATTGCACAACCAGCAGTGGATATATACAGGAAATGTGTTCTGCTGAACTTCAACACCACTTCACAGTCAAAACTCAGCTGTAGAAATTAGCCAGATAATCCATAAACCAGAGAGCATGAAAGAGGGATAGCAATACAAGAAATTAGGGTCTGATCATTCTCAAAGATTTCAGTTCACGAATATGACACTGACTGGTAGCAGATTCAGATCTTAGAATGTAACGCAATTTGTGGTTTGTGAGTCTCTAATTTATTTAAATTGATTATGTAATTTCAGATTCAGTTATTCATGAATCATGGATGAAAACTCATCAAGAAAAAACATTTTTTATTAATAATAATACAAGACTGTTCATGGGGTGCTTTGTTTTGTTTCCTTTACAACTCCGAAAAGTTTTTTAGAGACTATACAGAAATAATGCAAAAATAATATGATTTTTATTATATGTTACATGATATAAGTATTATATTGTAAAGTAATTTTAGTGCAATGTACTTATTGAAATGTAAATTATTATCACTATCAGTATTCTCTACTCATAAATGAAATTAAACTAAATTAAATTATACAAAGTAAATCACAATAAAACATAACTTTATAAAACTAATTGCTGAGCAATATCAGAATGTATTTTAGAAGAGAATAATATAATATGCTATCAGAATAATCACACATTCAATAAACTACATTTTATTATAGTGACTTAGAAGAAAGTGTTATATTAAGATCAAGATATATTATGGGTTACACTTTAAATTTTTGAAGATATGGTTGCATCTTGACTTACTAAAATGGTAATAAAAATTGTGAGGCTTTTGAGAGTTCTTTCATTATATTATAATGCTTCCATTAACTAAATATATAGGAAACGAGGAATTCTGATTTTAAAATGTAGTATAGAGAGCAGATCCCAATTAGTAAAAGTTGTGTGGATAAGTTGACTCTAGCTACAATTGAGAGTTAATGTATCAAATCCAGATAGATACTAGACAGAGGGCTGGGTATTGGTATTCGATTTGAAATTTTTAATTTAATTATTTTAAAAGTTTAAATTTGCAGATCTTTCAAGTTATTCTAGGATATCTAGGCATTCTAACTCAGTACTAAATTGAAAGTAGTTATGCATATAACAATTAGGAAAAATTGATAGCTGTATAAAAATATTTTATTATTTTATCTATGTGCACATAACTGATTGGCACATAAGTTTATATACAGAGCATGTATGAAAACACCTTTATATGTATATGTATAAAATACATGTAAAAAGGTGTTTTTATACATATTCTGTATATAAACTTATGTACATAAACACATGAAGGTGGAGAAAATAAGAGTAAATGACTTTCAAAATGAGATATTTTGCAGTATGCTTACTACTATTCACTTTCAAATGCTTTTTTTGTTGTTGTTGCTTTTGAGGCTCAGAGGCTTGAGGGACAAAAGATCGTGAAATAGAGGTGTGAAAATTCAGATAGCAGTTAATTGATTTAGTTAGACTGTTAACATGAATATAATGGATTTTCAGCATTTTCTTTTTTTTTAATCCTCTAACTTAGGCAATTATGCACCAGACCTTCTTGAACAAGTTGTTGTACATGATTTCAGAAAATGGACTTCTTGCACACTTAAGCCAAATCTAATTAATTCAATTTATTGAAATTGTTTATTCATCTTAAAACCAATTGAGCTTACTATGACCATCATCAATTCATTCATATTGTATTATCTCTGTTGTTTTAGTAATTCTTTTTACCCATTGATACTAGAAGAAAAACTGTATATCAAATACCTGTAATTTAAAAAACACTAACTTTACCAAAGATATATTATATTGATTGTTACCTGCATGTTTCTGGAAAGGAACGTACATTTGAATCTTGAATTTTATATGAGTGTTTAAAATTTCTTTTTGATATTTTATGATTTACCTTTTATTTTCTTCTACTTAACCCACTGGAAAAGATCCAAAACTGGGAACTGAGTAAAACAATCTATATTTTTTAAAAATAAGACAACAGAGTATGGAAAGGGACTTTGAGAGATAGTTTCTATTTTCTTCTATTGTGGAAATATTTATAGAAGCTTTCCTGATTCAGCATGAGACTTTTTTTATTCCCAAGAGTGATAACTCTATCTTAACTTTTCCTTCGTGTTCCCGAATTACAAAGCACTGCCCCATTCAAAGCCATTGGCAACCAAAGACTATTACTACAAACCCACTCCTAGGCGTGAGTGTGAAAGAGATGCCCTAAGATTCCTGAATTTGGGAATCTTAGACTTCCGCAAAAATTGTGCGACATCATTAATTGATTCAACTTTTTTACTTATATTAATTTTGGAAAAGAAAAGTCACTTGAAGTACTCCTCATGCTGTACGTGAAAAAAAGAAATGCATAATGAAACTGGGGATAATGAGCATGAAATTTAAGTAAAGACACAAATATAGTAAGTTTGTCCTTAGTGCAACCATCACATATATCTGAAAGAAGCACACCATTCTCTAGTGTTTATAGTGATTTCATCAATAAACTAGAAACAACAAAGAATCTGTAACCAGCCAAAAGATACATGTGTAATCCTTGAGGGGAAGGTAAACGTGGCCATCCACAATCAGGGACAGCCACTACTTCACGAGGGTGTTACTTTTTCTTGGTTCAAATCCTCAAGACATCTTAGAATATTTTCAAGATATATAGCAAATATAACCTACTATGGTTGGCCTCAATTCCTCAACATACTAGTATAATTAACCACAATTGTCAGGAGACACTTTAATGAAAGAGAAAAAGATTACTCCATGTATTCTCAATGTTCCAAGTATTTTGTAACACGATTAGAGTCCCTGAATGAAGGCCTAGATTAGGAGGGAGGCAGCAGGATCAGAAAGGAGAAAAATGTTTGTAAGAAACATTATGAATAAATGCTTACAGGACTTGATGACTTACCAAGTTATATCTAGGAGATGAAGAAGGAGGACACATGAGGGTACCTCAAAAAGTTTGTGGAAAAAATGAAATTAGAAGATAATATGAATCTTTCCATGAACTTTTCAAAGACCTCTCGTATTAGAGATCACTCCAAATTTTTTCCCATTCAGGCATGCTTAAAATCCTCTACTCTTTTTCCTTTCCCCATTAAGGACCAAGCAGCTAAATACAGATTGAACTTAATTAACTTTTGCATGATAACGTACAAATGGATTTCCACTGATTTTGTTAAAGAAAGTCTATAAATTTTACTTAGTGTAAATTGAAGTTGGAGTGATGGTATTAACACCAATTGAAGATGTCCAGCAAGCAGGACTGAAGGTCAAGAGACAGTGTGTGGGCAACCACTTCTTTGAGTTAAGAAGGAACAGATGTAACAAGACATTCAATAAGACAGTGCCAAAATTCACCATCATTTGTCGGACTATTCATTATCTATTTCAAAGCTTCTCCTTGGATTGATTTCATGCCAATGACTAATGTATTATTAAAGTTTCTTTTTTTTTTTGTCTTTTTGTCTTTTTTTTTTTGTGACCGGCAACAGATCGCAACCCTCAGTGTCGCGCCCGTACCGGACCGGGACCGGCAACAGGATCGCAACCCTCGGTGTTGCCCCTGCTCCTCGCTCAGCCAGTGAGCAGGAACCGGTCTGTATGTGGGATCCGAACCCTCGGCGGGAGCGCCGCCGCGCTTCCCAAGCGGCGCACTGCAGCAGTGCGCCACCGGGCTGGCCCCTTAAAGTTTCTTTTTAAAAAACTGATTTTTTTAGGAAAAATAAAGTATCCATAAATACTTGACTTATATGAAAACCTTTGTCCATACTTATATTCTCAAAAGCCAGGAAAGACACAATTTGGAAGAGTGTTGATAGTGACAAATTCAGTTATCTCAAAGACATATACAAGGTGCCAGGTCTTGCAATCTATTACCACATAGCATAATGCTGTCTACATTGACTGGGCCAGAAATACTTCATTTCACTAGATCACAATCTTATAAGACAGCCTTGTCATTTTAATTTGTCACTCTTTGTCTCCTATATCTCATGAAGTCTCATCTCTTCAGCCAAGTGCCATAGGCTACTTCTCTCAGGGAAAAAAAAAAATCCTATCACACTGAATAGAAAAAGGAAAGTCACTAAAGAGAAAATTTGTGTCTAAAGACGCTACTTTAGATTCCATTCCCCCAGGCATAGCAGGTGGTATAAATACAATTTAAACTGAGACAGAAAAATGAATTGTTGCTTCTATTCCCTGTCTCCAGTGTCTCTGGGAATGTTATATCTGCTTCCCCTACACAGGTATTGATTCTGTATCCCATGTCATCCACAGAGCAAAGAAAGAGGGGGAAAAGGAAATAGCGTAGAGGAGGGCTAATGTCTAATACGTGGCCTGAGCCTAAAAGAAATATAGCACTTTTGAATTAATAGGAACTGAAAGCCTACATCCTTTAGAAATCCTTCCTGTTAATTTAGAAAATAGGTCACCATTTTTTATCAAACCTCCATCTGCATCAAGAAGTGATATACAAATAGACACTTTTATTGTTGTGTTTTGGCCTCTCAACTTAATCTAAGCATCTGTGGCACTGAATAAACACAATATAAACACCTCAGTACATTCCATTGGCTTATTTTTCCATTCCCCTCCACTTAAAAGTTATTAAATATTTTTTTCTGATTAATAATGCCCTTTATCTTTCTTTGTGTGTGTGCGTGTCTGTGCGTGCACACGTGTGCTTTGGAACAGCCATCATGGATGCCGGCTGAGATTCCTATAACTCTTAAAAAGCATCGATTAGTTTTACAACTGAGGAACTGGAGATAGAATGACCTATATGTTTAACATATGTTTCTTTCATCACAGTTCTTCACTTCTATTGGGCTTTTTTTGAAGACATTTTGCCTTCATACTATAGGAATTTAATTTATGGCAGCATTTGCCATTTTTTTTTTTCTTTTCCTGCAGTGAAGAACATGATCACAGAGTAAGTACTTAACTCCTCTGTCTCACTAGGCTTTCTTTTCCTCCTCTTCCTTTATGTGATTCACTGCTTGGCTAGTGAACTCCATATATTCAGCAAATAAACAAAATTTCCAACACTACTGGAGACACTTGGGAATTTGGCAGTGCTGTTAAATCTGGTTGTTTCACTTCTGTAAAACTAAACAAAAAATAAAACAAACAAAATGAAAAGTAAAACTTCAAAACTAACCAAAAAAGAAGAAAAGAAGCCACCTAACTTTTAAACTCCCTCTGTGAAACTTTTCCCTTCATTCCTCGCTGAGAAATTCATATATGGAAATATAAAGGTGAATGAAGATACATGTGCAATACAATGACTCAATGTTTGTATGAATGCTCATTACCATTTTCATAAAATATTAACGACAAGCAAATATTTAGAGGATAATTGAAGAACTATTAGAATCATATGTATTTAGTTGTTCCTATGACTTTCATATATATATTACTTGTTTTAAACAATGTGCTATTAGAAGTCAAAGGCCACATATGTTTAACTAGTTTTGCATGCCCCTAGGTGCAGATAATATACACAAAAAAGGCTTTTATCTGATGATTTCATATTAAAACTAAAAGTGTGTGCATTAACTGAGAGAGAATAAAAGTAAAATACAACCTGATATTAAAGACTAGAAAACAGGATTTAATTCTAGTCACACTTAAGAGCAAAGTGTCTTTGATTTTGGTGCTTCCTCTGGCTTGTTCCCATCCTCTCACTCTGCATCTGCCACTATTACAGTATAGTTAAAACCTCCTATAATTTAGAATATTGCACAAGGAAGCTTAAAGGAATGCTTGAATTTTTTAATTATTGTTTTATTGTTTTTAAATATTTGCCTTATTTGAATGTTTAGCAGTACATTCTTCCCACTTATATACTGTGTGGTACAATTTTGCTTGCCTATAAGAGTTTAAAAATTTTCCATGTGAAATACTCTGACTTAAACTTACATGTAATTTACATATCTGTTAAGAATAACAGTCTGATTTAACAAATGGTTCACTGAAAAGGTTAAAAAAATATTGCACGAGGAAGTATTTTCATAGCATTTTTTACTCTTATAAGGATACAATATGCAAAATGAATAAATTGAATGTTTAATATACATGTGCGCAGGTGGACATTAAACAAATGTTTCTTGGTAAAGATAGCTATACATCTGCATGTTCACCTGCTCAAAGAACTACAGAAGCATCAAGAAAAACTAGAGTGTGAACTGTTTCTAAAAATGATGGAATCCGTAGGTTGTACAAGAATGTAGTTTGAAAGGGGACATAAAATTTAAGTTTTCAAGTAGTTAAGTTTTTCTGCACATATTCACTTATCAAGTGAATCTATTTACTTGAAAACAATGACTTAAACAATATGTATCATATGATAAAGGAAACAAGAAAAATAAATGAGTAGTCATCAAAAATCTGGATCATAAAAGTGTAGACTGAAAGACTAAGGTTCTTCACTAGTATGAGGGTACTTCGAAAAGTGCGTGGAAAAATAGAATTAAAAGATAACACAAATCTTTCCACAAATTTTTTGAAGTACCCTCATATATTTTACATTTGTTTAAATAAAATAAGTGCTACATGTAATAATACCAGTGTTTATTTTTAACAGATTTATTGAGATAAATGATTTACATAACATAATAGTTACTGACTATAAATGTACAATTTAGTGAAGTTGGTGTATTATTTATAGAGATGTACAAATATTACCAGAATCCAGTTTTAGATTTCTGCCAACCCAAAAAGTTGCCTTGTGCACCTTTACAGTTAGTCCCAGGCATCCAATGATGTGCTTTTTGTCTCTATGAATATACCTTTTCTAGATACTTCAAATAACTGTAATCATATAATTTGCAGTCTTTTGCATCTGGCTCCATTTACTGAGCATAATGTTTTTGATGTTCCTGTATCAGTAGCTCATTCCCTTAAATTGCTAAACAGTATTGCATTGTATGGATATGCCCATTTTGTTTATCTGTTTACCAGTTAATGTGCCTTTGGATTGTTTCTACACTTTGGTAGTTATGAATATTGCTGTCAAGAACACTTGTGTACGTGTCTTTGTTAAGAATATATTTTGGTTTATTTTTTGGATAAATTCCAAAGAAAGGAATTTGGGGTTCAAGTAGTAAGTTTAGGTTTAACTTTCTAAGGAGACTGCCAAAATGTTTTCTAAAGTATCTGAAACTCTTTACATTTCTACAAGCAATGCATGAGAATTCCAGTTTCTTTACCTCTTTGCCATCACTTGGTATTGCATATCTCTTTGATTATAGCAATTTGAGTGGATGTATAGTGTTCTCTCACTGTGGTTTTACTTTTCATTGCTCTCGTGACTAATGATGTTGAGCATCCTTCATTGTTAATATGTATAAATATAATAGACTTGCGTGGAATCCTTAGGATTTTTTTTATATCAGGTAACATCATCTGAAAATAAAGGCAGTTTTACTGTTTCCTTTAAACTTTGCATTTCTTTATTTTCTTTTATTTTTTCTTGCCTTATTGCACTAGCTGGAACTTCCTCCAGTGGCATTTCTGTGTTATCACCTTCTCTAGTACATAGCCCCTGTGTTATCACCTTCTCTAGTACATAGCCCGAATGTGTGAGGCAACCACATGCAATACAATTATGTTAGACCTGGGGCATGAATTCCCTAGTCTGGCAAACTGATTGTCTGTACTTTTCATATTATTCTTATGTTTATTTTGTATATAATTTCCAGGAGATTAGTGGTACCTATTGGGAAGGACAGAGAACACTATGTCTACTCCATCTTCCTCCTCAGTCTTATTTTTGAATAGTATTTTTGCTGCATATAGAATTCTTGGTTGAAGGGGTTTTTGTTTGTTCATTTTTATTTGCTTGTTGTTGGGGTTTTTTTTAGCACTTTATATATATATATATATTATCCCACGCTTTATGGCCTCTGTTTTTTCTTTCTTTTTTTTTTTTTTTTTCAAAAAGATGACGGGTAAGGGGATCTCAACCCTTGGCTTGGTGTTTTCAGCACCACGCTCAGCCAGTGAGCAAACCGGCCATCCCTATATATGATCCGAACCCGCGGCCTTGGTGTTACCAGCACCGCACTCTACCGAGTGAGCCACGGGCCGGCCCTGACCTCTGTTTTTTCTGATGAGAAGTTAGCTATTAATTGTAATTATTCTCCCATGCAAATGATGTGGGTTTTTTTCCCTTTTCTGAATTTGAGATTTTTCTGTCTTGGTCTTTTAAAAATTTGATTATAATGTTTCTCTACATCATATCTGCTAATATATTTACATATTACCTCTTTTGCTTATCCTTCTTGAGATTTCTTGAGATTTTTGAATGTATATGCTATGGTTTAAATATGTCATCCCAAAGTTTATGTGATGGAAAATTAATCCCTCATGCAACAGTGTTTGTAAGTGGGGCCTAATAAGAGTAGTTGGTTCAGGAGCATGGAGACCTCATAAATAAATTAACATTGTTATTGTGGGAGCAGGTTGGTTATCAAGACAGTGAGTTGTTATAAAGTCAGTTCAGCCCCTGGTGCCTCTGTCATACATGCTCACTTCTGCCTCTGCCTTCTACCATCTGCCATGGGATGACCCTCACCAGATGCCAGTGCCATGCTCCTGAAATTCCCAGCCTCCAGAACTGTGAGCCTTCATTTTTTTAAAATTACCCCACCTGTGGTATTCTGTTACAGCAACAGAAAATGAACTATTGTTTTTCATCAAATTTGGGGAGTTTTTGGTCATTATTTTTTCAAATATTTCCTCTGTTCCTTTTACCTCTTCCTTCTTTTTAAGACTTCCACTGCATGCATATTGGTATACCTGATATTGGCCCACGGGTCTCTAAGTTGCTGTTCATTTTTCTTCACTCTCTTTTCAGATTGAATTATTACCTTGATCTAACTTCACACACATTTCTTCTGCTTGATCTTGTGTCCTGTTGACACTCTCTATTGCATTTTTCATTTCATTTATTGTATATGTCAGCTTCAGAATTTCTGTTACTTTATGATTTCTATCTCTTTGTTGACCTTGTTATTTTTTTCACATATTACTTTTCTAATTTTGTTAAATTGTCTATTTGTGTTCTCTTGGAGCTTGTTCAGATTCCTCAAAATAATTATTTTCATTTCCGGGTCTGTCAATTTGTAGATCTCCATTTCTTTAGAGCTAGTTACTATAAATTATTGTGTGTGTTTTTTTAGGTGTCATGTTTTCTTTATTTCTTCTGTTTATTGTAGTCTTGCACAGATGTCTGCACATTTGATGTTGCAGTTACCTCTTCCAGACTTTACAGACTGGTTTTGGAGGGGAAATGCTTTCTTTTGTTTGTAAGTATGTGGGCAACAACTGGGTGGGGTGCGTTGATTCTGGCTCTGGTGAGGAGTAGCATAGTTTCTGTGCAGCTCCATCAGCTGAGGTCAGTATCAGCAAAGACTGCAGGGATCCTCAGTGACCAAAGTTTCAGACAGCAACAGTAAGGGCTGTTGAGATCTTTGGTGGCATAGTCTGCTGGAATCTTTCTGCTCTTTTTTGCTCCCATGCACTAAGTTATGGCCAAGGAGATTCCTTTTGGCACCAGGTTTGGCTCAAAGATATGTGCACAGCAGCAGTGGCACTGGTGTCTGATATGTGGCACTTGTAAAGCAGCCATATAGCCAGTGTCTGGAGTGTAAGCTCTGTGTATGGACCCTGACACCAGGATCCAGGGCAACAGTGGTACCAGTGCTTAGGGTGCAGCATCCCCACTGCAGTGTTCATAATGTGTGCAAGGCACGAATCCTTGTGGAGCAGCTAGAGTGCATGGTCCAGACTACAGTAGAAAAAGGAGCTATAATGACTCTAGAATCCAGGGTACAGGAGCTACCACTGTGGCAGTGGCCCTGGTGTCCTAGGCATGAACTTTAATGGAGCAGCTATAGAGCTGGGGGCCAGAGAACAGGTGTATTTAGAGCAGCTACAACTCTAGGGTATGGTGTGGAATTGCACCCAATGTAGCTGTGGCTCAGGTTTCTGCTTTGTGGGTGCTGCAGAGCAGCTGTGGAGCCAGGGTCTGGAGCATAAGCATGCACCAAGTGACCACATATCTGGGGTTTGGGGCATGGGCTAGCCTACATCAACAGCAGTTTCAGTGATTTAGGCCCAAGTGCACACAGAGTGATGCAGATCCAGAGCCTGGAGCACATGTGCACAATATGGCCGCAGCTACAGGTCTGGGAAGTGCGCAGGGCTGGGGGAGTGGTGGCCCAGTCCTGGGCGGCACAACAGTTTCTCCTTCTGGGGGAGGGGGACAGGGCACAGCAGTGTCTCCCTCTACAGGGGTTCTGCAGCAGCAATGGTACCTCAGTGGTGAAAGCCAATGGTGACCCCTGCAAATCAGGCCACTGGGGTGTGTGTGCCTATGAACACCAAAGGACCTTTTCTGTGAAGGTTGCAGGAAGTCCAAGGTTGTCACAGGGGGTGGTGAGGTCCTCAGTGGCAAAGGCTATCAGGGTCCTCTGCAGAGCAAGCTTCTGGGGACTGTGATGGCATCCACCACGTGGCAGATACTGACAGCTCTCACCCTTCTTTATTCCAACCATCTGCAGACATCTCAGTTCTCCTTATCTCCCTAGCAATAACTTCTGTGTATTCTGTTTTTTTCTTCACTGAGTTACTGCATTCCTTAATTGGACTCTTAAGCCCTCTCAGGGCTATTGTCATTCCAGATAGCTGTCGAATTGATTTTGTTGTTGTTGTTAGGGGATGAAGGCTGGTATGTTCTACTCCACCATGCTACTGATGTCCCATCATGAATTCTTTATGACATCAGAATAATCATTGGAAAACTGTCCTTGGTTTACTCTATATTTATTTGTTTTTGCTTATCCATGTTTTGTAAACAATTTAGGTTATCAAATCATTTGCTTTTCTCCTATAACTTGATTTTTAATAGCTGTATAGATTTCTATTTTATTTATTTACCATATTCTGCTCAATTAATTCTGTACAGACATATCCTTAGGTTATTTACAATAATAATACAATGATTAACACCATGTACACACTCCTTTGTGTATATCACAATGTTTTTTGGATAATTTCCAGGAAATAAATTAATAGGTAAAAGATTGTGTACATTTTTAGGCTTTTGATACATATTAACAAATTGTCTTCCAAACAGAATATTAATTTTCATCCTACCAGCAAGGAGTACCCATGTTGACTATCACTGATATTGGAAGTTATTTGTGAACTTTTGATTAGTGATTCTATTTTTTATATATCCATAGCTGGCATTCTTATATAACAACAAATATATAATGCTAAAAAATTATTGATAATGCCTGTTAAGTAATGCATAAATACTTAAAGACAGAACATATAAAACCTCTGGGTATCTGCTTGCTGTAGTACGTAAGATATTAAGTGCTTACTCATTTATTTGTCCATTTATAAAGCATGTTGTAGCAGGATTAAACTGTATCCCAGAAGAGACATTAACTAGTATTATACTGAAGTATTTATCATTGCAGCATATGTAACAGATAATATTTGTTTACATTTTTAATTACTTACATTTCCAGCCAAGAAAATCTCTGAGGATAAAGCTTCATTTACAAGAGTGTCCTGGCAAAAGACAGCATAATGTAATCACATATTGCCAACAATTCCATGACAACGATGCACTAGTTTTTAAAATGACTTCCAAATAAGAGCTTAATTATAGCAAGCTATAAAAAAATTAAACAGAAGATACAATAATGGTACTAAGATTAAATTAAGGAAAAATCATACCGTACATAGAAATGTGAATAGAAATGAAGATACTGAAAGTAAATACCTGTCATATTGTCCATTATGTTCTGGAATCCAATTGTTAGAGCCTAATTGCTCCTTCCTAAGAACTTAACAGTTTTAGATACAAATGAACCATAGGGCTATACTCAATAATCAGAATTGATGCACTGTATGGAGGAAAGAAGGAACTTTTCACTAAAAGTCGTTTCTACTTTTTTATTTTAGTGAGTTTGGTGGTGGGGAAGTGGAGTTGGAGGAGCAGGAATATATTAGAAAGGGCAGGGACAACATCATTTTATCCATTTTTCAATTAAACATGCATAACATTCAACAAATGGGCTGAAAGTATACAAATTGCAACCTTTCTTTTGGTTTGCAAACATATTTTTGAATGAATATTTTAATAGGTCTAAATCTGGTGCCTCATGGTCCTAAAATTTTAAATAAAGTGAGAGAGCCATGATGAAAACTTTAACTCATAAGAATTTGCTGAAGTACCATCTGAAATATATGACAGAAATCAGAAGGTTCTATCTTTATGTTATTTGCTAAAACATTTTCTCTAATATGTATGATGGATTTCTGCTTTATGATTGCAGAAATCTAATATGATTAATCTATTTTTTCACAAAGCTGTCCTTACAAAGTGAAAGAAGAGAGACAAGCCTTCCTTGTTAGTCATGGTGGATTCAGCCACTACAATATATGAGACAAGAGCTGGTCTGACTGTCTTCTACTTGAGAACTCCCTCTTATAGCACTGACACAGACATTTCAAGTGAAGTCATTAAAAATATTTATTTTAAATGCGTCTCTGGGATGACAGAAGAAAGTTTGGGGCAATGTGAAAGAAACTGTGGAATACCAACTTGTGCTGTAGTACAAGACAATTTAAGAAAATGTTTTTGGTCTGGCTGGATTCATTTGGAAGATATAACTAAAATGCAAACACCAAAAGGAGAGCCAAAACTATAACTTAGAAAATAATTTGTCTGATACTGGATTTGTTATTGGTTCTCCAAAACGCACAGAGACATTTTATACCTATCTTTCCTCAGCTGGCTGATAACAAAGAGCTATTGTGATTATCTGCATTTTATAGTAAAATGAGAAACAGTGAAATAATTACTCCCTTGAGTTCTTTTTGTCTCAGGTGAAACGAGAACCAGAACACATGCTGCATTTTATTCTAGTATCTGATGCCATAGGTTTGTATTTCCCAGATTTTCCTGGAGTACTTATTATAATAAGTGTTTTATAAGGACCAAAAATTGGCTGTTGAATCAGAGTCTCCAGAGAAGAATTCTGAGAATAAACATTTTAAACAAGGATCCGGGAGATGATATTACCAAGGAGCTTTGGCAGACTTTGCACTGTGAGCTTAATGCCATGAAGATCAATGGTTTGACCATTAAAAGAAACAAGTTGAGAATAAAAGTGTTTAACTTCCAATTTGAGACAAAACAAAACAAAACTAGATATAGCTTTTATTACTAATAAGATCCCCTCATCTTTAACTCAACCTAGAAGTACAAGTTTTACAAATTTTGCCTTTCTTAACAAGTCCTGCCTATGCAAACTGACCTAATGAGAAAATAAAATTGAGTTTCCTTCTGCTTTATCAGAGAGAACAACAGTACTACTATCAGCATTTATTGATCACATACTATGTATAAGTTACCATTTTTACTATTAAGCTTATTTAATAATTTTAACAACCCTATAAGGGAGGTGGAATTACTAGTCTCATAAGGAAACTGAGGAGTAGGTGGTTAAGTAACTTTCCTAAGATCACACCACTCATAAGTGTCCAAAGCCCAATTCTGAACCACAAAGAGAATGGTTTCAGACCCATTTTCTGAGAATTATAATCTTCTATGCACTTAAGTAGCCTAAATTTTGTGGACAGAAAAAAAATGCATTTTAATTTTTTGCAACATGGGGTTCTAAATGTGTAAAGAAAACTTTCCCAACACAGACCACCAATAATGTTGGATAAGAAAGAATGTCTGAGATAGTGAAAAAATAAGAGATATTCGAAGAGGCAGGGAACCATGAGAAAATCAGTTACTAGTGAGCAAACTTTGAAGTATTTTGCCCCAAAGAGATTTGCTGAACTGTCATGGCCGAAGGTGCCATCTTGAGAAAACAGGACAAGGCAAAGCTAGTGCCAAAGCTAGTTGGAAGTCAGATAATGTTCTCTAAAAGATGGGACCCCCAAATTATACAGCCTTCTGTAAGTTACCTTAAAAACAACCTTACACTTTAAATAACACTTGCCTGTTTTAGCTTTGCTTCGGAGTAAATTTAGAGAAAATGGGGGGAAAAGTTTCCCCTAAATATTACTAGTCATAACTCTAAACTCATACAGTTTGTGAGTGGAATTCAGATTCCTATTTGGCCCTTTAAAATTCCCAGTTAAATGTTTAGTTTTAAATTCTTCCTAGTTTATTTCTTCAGATTCCTAGTAGAAGCATATGCGAATCTATGGAAGGTTCATCTTTTATCCAGCCCTCAAAAAGTTCACCAGTTTAAAGACCGGCCAGCCTGAGTGCAACGGTATTTACAACTAATTGATCACAGCTAGTTACAGATTTCTTTGTTCCTTCCCCACAACCACTGCTTCACTTAACTAGCCTTTTAAAAAAGGAAGAAAAGACTTAAAGACACATAGTCTCATAACTGAAAATGTCTCTAAAATGTGGAAAGAAGCCACCATAAATAAGTGCAAGCAGAAACAAAAAAATTCAGAATCACACTTACAAAGACTGAAGATATGTGAACTAATAGATACAGAATACAAAAAATAATATTTAAGATATTTAAATAAATAAAAGAAATTATTCATGTGATGGTGAAATTGATATTGGGAAAATTAGAAGATATCAAATAGAATTTCTTGAAAATTTAAACTATAATAAATGTATTTTGAAGGTCATGAGATAACTAAAAAGAACATTTAAACAAAACTAAAAAGAAAATCATTAAACTAGAGGAAGTTAAAAATAATCAGAAATAAGACAGACTAGCTAGGAAGAAATAATAATTGCACAGATAAATGGTTTTTCAAGAACAACAGAGGGAAAGAAGGAGGTCAAATGATATCCTTAAAGAACAAAATAGGACTTTAAGATGGCGACGAGTCTGGAGCGGCCATGCCAGGAGACAGCGCGACCCTGAGAAGTGTGTGCTGTGATACCAGAGTGCTATTTGCATTTCCAAGAGCAACAAAAAACGAATAAATCTTTGAACAACTAACCTACAGTGACAAACAAGCAACTGCAGGTTCGAGGTTTTAGGGCCGTCACAAAAGAAGACTCCTGAGAGCGCCCAAGCCGTGCTGCGGTTCGAGCGAGCAGCCCGAGACAACAAAGGCCAAGTAAGCCAGCAGAGATGACACAGAAACGGAGTGGAAGACGCCGGACCGGCCCAACTCTGCGAGCTCTGTGAGTCACCCCCAGTCCAGCCCCACTTGCGAGGCAGAAGCCCGACTGGTCCCCGCCCGCCTGGCCCCCGCTTTCCACACCAGGCTAGGTGCTTGCAACAGAGCTGCCTCCATTTTCTCAGGTGGGGGCGGAGACGGCTGGCTCAGATCAGGCAGGCCAGCCATCTTTGATTGGCGCAGCTCCTCACTGAGACGTGCCACTTGCGTACCTCGACGCGGGGCCCCCCAGGGGCCTACTCTCCTACTCTCCCCACGGATCTCTGACGGGGCTGGTAGCATGGGGAGCCCCCAGCCAGCGTTGGGAGGGCAGGGAAGAGGAGCCCGCCCAGATCATCTCTCCACCACACCCTGGACAAACAAGCAACAACAGGTTCGAGGTTTTAGGGCCGACACAAAAGAAGACTCCTGAGAGCGCCCAAGCCGTGCTGCGGTTCGAGCGAGCAGCCCGAGACAACAAAGGCCAAGTAAGCCAGCAGAGATGACACAGAAACGGAGTGGAAGACGCCGGACCGGCCCAACTCTGCGAG
Source organism: Galeopterus variegatus (assembly GCF_000696425.1). Taxonomy (NCBI): domain Eukaryota; kingdom Metazoa; phylum Chordata; class Mammalia; order Dermoptera; family Cynocephalidae; genus Galeopterus; species Galeopterus variegatus. The sequence goes on along the minus strand of NW_007726112.1, from coordinate 692,773 downwards.
CTCTGTGAGTCACCCCCAGTCCAGCCCCACTTGCGAGGCAGAAGCCCGACTGGTCCCCGCCCGCCTGGCCCCCGCTTTCCACACCAGGCTAGGTGCTTGCAACAGAGCTGCCTCCATTTTCTCAGGTGGGGGCGGAGACGGCTGGCTCAGATCAGGCAGGCCAGCCATCTTTGATTGGCGCAGCTCCTCACTGAGACGTGCCACTTGCGTACCTCGACGCGGGGCCCCCCAGGGGCCTACTCTCCTACTCTCCCCACGGATCTCTGACGGGGCTGGTAGCATGGGGAGCCCCCAGCCAGCGTTGGGAGGGCAGGGAAGAGGAGCCCGCCCAGATCATCTCTCCACCACACCCTGGGCTTCAGCCCCAGGTAAACTCCCTGTTTCCAGGAGGCAGATACCATCTCTGTGGGCCTCAGTTTGGAAGAACCCCTAACTGATTTCTGGTTGGGAGAGGGGAGCCCGGAGCACTCTGGAGCTACACTGAAGCTGCTGGAGAGCTCTCCCGGAGGGCGCCCGGGTCGACCCGTGCTGGGGGGAGGCAAAGAGGAACTGTGTGCTGTGGGACCCTCCCCCGAGGAGCTCACATCCTGCAGTTGGAGAGACTAGACAACTGAAACTCTTCTGGGCAGGGCGGGGTAGGGCATAGCTTTGATGTCTCAGCTGAAAGACAAGGTTTGCAGAAGACACGCCTCAGCCCTGTTCTGAGCACACAGAGTGGGGAAGGGTCCGGCAAAAGGAGGCAGAGTCTTGGAAAAAATAAATTAATTAATTAATTAAATAATTTCACACCCTGCGGCATCCCTGTGCAAGGCTCAACAGCCCCACCTAGTGCACATAGAGTGGGAAAACGCCCCAATAACGAGGTGCAGAACACACATGCCTTACGGTACCGGCAGGGCGGTATCCAGCAACTTAGTAGAATTCAAACTGACCAGAGAGGAGACTTCCCGCAGAGGTCCAAGACCCGAGTGAAACTCCCTGCCATAATGAACAAACACCCAAAAAGAGATACCAGAAATGCAAAAAACCAAAAAAGTACACCACCAAAAATTAATAAATCTCAAACTCTAGATCCTATAGAACAAGAAGCCCTTGAAATGAATGACAGGGAATTTCGAGTGATAATCCTACAGAGACTAAATGAGATACAAGAAAACACAGCTAGACAG